>NC_139954.1:39113358-39120858 GCF_963454915.1 Gymnoscopelus microlampas | reverse complement strand
TGTGAGCTCCAGAGAAAGGCCAGTGGCCAGGTTCAGTGAAAGGCCAGCGGTAGTTAGCAGTTAAAGCTGTGTGTAAAACGCAGTCAGACATGGCTGATCCAGTGAGGGGAAGTCATGTTTGCCTGCCAGTCTATCAATCATCAGGCAATTACCAAGGCTAGGCCTGTTGGCACTTGTCATGACTTCACGGGCCGCTGTGCCGGGATTAAGAGTTATGAGGAGATGGAGAAATCTGCCAGAGCAACTAAGTGTGACAGTGTTACCGAGGCTGAGAATAATGGCACTCACATCAAAGAGAAACCTCAGGAAAAAGACAGATTATGGAAAGAGGCAAGCGCCATGTTATGTTTTCTATTCAACTTCTGAAGCTTATCATGGTTTTAGTATGTATATGTAACGCTCAGGAGGAAAAAACAGGAAATGTGTGCTTTAGTGCCGTGGCTCTGTGGGGTCCGGGGACCCCCAGGGGGTCCAGGTGGTTCCCGGCAAAAAAGAGGAACAGGAACAGCTCTTAAGCCCTCTTTCACTGGTACATTTTTCACAATAACCATTCCACCAGAGAGTGCAGGCATAACGTGTGTGTGTGTGTGTGTGTGTGTGTGTGTGTGTGTGTGTGTGTGTGTGTGTGTGTGTGTGTGTGTGTGTGTGTGTGCGTGTGCGTGTGTGTGCGAGCGCCCTCACCTGTGTGTGTCCTCTGGTGTGCCTTGAGATGGGAGCTCTTGGTGTAAACCTTCCTGCAGCCGTTGAACTGGCAGCGGTGGACTCTCTTCTTGTTCTCCGGTATGTCTCCCGCCAGGCTGCCCCCCCCTCCCTGTTCACTGTCACTCCCTCCTCCCCCTCCTCGGCCCGTCGGCGGCGGCGGCGACGAGGGCAGCGCCCGCGCCGCCACCAGCTTGGCGGCGGCCCCGATCCCCACCTTCTTGGCCACCAGCTTGAGCGTGAGCGTGCCGTCCGCCGTGGCGGTGAGCGTCTGCGTGGGCTTGACCAGGTGGCGGCCCAGCTCCGGGGACGAGGGCGGCGTCAGGGACGTGACGGCGGCGCTGAGCTGCGCGGCGCTCACCCCCACCAGGCCCCCCTGGTGGTGGTGGTGTTGGTGGTGGTCCTTGGTGGTGGCGGCGGTGGCGAGGATGACGACTCCCGTCTCCGGGTCCACCAGCGGGCTCTTGCTGAGGTACGGCGCCTGGTGAAGGATGCGAGCCTGGACTTTGTTGGGGAGGGACGCCAGCAGCGGCGGGGGGCTGGGCTGGTCGGGCAGGCTGGGGAGCAGCGGGTCGCTCAGGTCCTCGTCGCTGTCGCCGCCCTGCATGAAGGCCGGCGTCAGCAGGCAGTCCAGCTCCTCGTCGAACAGCTCCGAGAGACGCTTGGGCTCCGTCTGTAGGTAACGCTCCAGCTCTAGACACGTCTGCAGAGAGGAGGAAGATACATCAGTCAGTGTTATATCACCACACACACACAGCATGCTGTTTCTCATGCTTCAGGTTGTTTCTCATCCAGTTTGTTGGTTAGCAAGTTCAAAACTCGTTTTGAGGCCATAACTTAGTGAAAACATTGGGAGAGCAAGCTTGAGAGAGTTAGTAAGAAAGGGAAAGGGTGAGAGAGGGCTTATTTCACCCAAGTGATAACACAGAGAGGAAGGACGATAGAAGGAGGGAGAAAGGGGGAGAGAGAGAGACGATTTCACAGATCACACAATAACCCTGAGGAGGATAGAGGGAGGAAGAGAAGGAGAGAAAGAGCCCATTTCAACCACAGAATAACCCAGAGAGGTAGAGAGAGAGGGAGAGGGAAAGCGCCTGTTTCACCCACACAATAACCAAGAGCAGGAGAGCAGGAGAGAGCCTATTCCACCAAAGCAACAAGCCAGAGAGGGAGAGAGAGTCTAAAGTATTTCCAACACGCGATAATCAAGCTACTGTAATACTGGTATACCAAAACCTGAACACACTGATCAACGGGTTGTCGGGGCAATGACCCTATAGCAACACCACGCTTCACACAGCGTTTTATGCTTGTTATCGTTATAATTATTATAATTGACACTTGATTACAGACATGCATTAACGATCCATATCGGTTTGCCTTGCAAACCAAGTATGTTCAACGATAACCACACACACCCCATTCAATTCCAGTGGTGGAAAAACGACTCACATGAGTAAAAGCAGATCTACAAGCTCACAACGTGTCGCATAGCGACGCGTTGTGAGCTTGTATAAAATAGAGCTCAAGTGGTAAATGTATCTTTTATAATATAATATTACTTAGAGATAATTATTATTAATTACAGATAATTATGTATATCTGCACAGTAACTAGTAACTAAAGTTTTCAAATAATTGTAGTGGAGTAAAAGTACAATAATTGCCTCTGAAATGTAGTGGAGTAGAAGTAAAAGTATTGAAATTCGGAAACACTTCAGTAGAGTAGAAGTATCTCAAAATTGTACGAAAAAGTACAGCACTTGAGCAAATATACGTAGTTACTTTACACCAACTGCCCAATTCTTCCTCTGCCCGTGTGGACTTTGAACGTCCAAAGTCCACCGTGCATCTTCCACTGTTTACCAATCTATCAGGGCTGACTCCAGGGGGAGCCGCTCTAGGTGTTGCATTTCTGTGCAGCTGTTGACCATGTGTCAGCGAGCACGCGGGCTACGGTCCTGAGAGAGGAGGGATTTACCCCGTGATTGATGGCCGCTGCCGGGCCGGGCGCTCTCCAGAGTGCTGAACTGTGGAAGCCTCACTGTTTCCCTCAGCTCACTGAAATCAACCAGCCATGGAATTTATATTACCAGATGGGAGGGGAGGGGGAGGACAGGAGATGGAGTGAGAGAGGGGAAGGGAGAAGCGGAGGGAAGGGAAAGGGATATAAACGTATAAAGGTGAGGCGGAGGGTTTTTTGCACTTGAGGCACCTGCTATCTATTTATGCTGACCGATACCGTTATTCGTGCAGTTAGATTTTAATATCGATTTTTATTCGTGTAGTTTAGTTTTGACACTGATCACATTGAGGTTTTAATGTCCGTCTTCTTGAGACGGTAGCTGTTGTGTGAGGTTTAGCGCATAATGAATTTTGAACTATAATACGCTGTTGAATACTGTGTCATGATAATATATTATATAATAGCATGCTAATTTAACTGAGAGTGCACAAATGGAATCAAGTCCTCCATGCGGTTTCATTTGTTCACTTTCACAGTTACAAATGGATAGATAAACAGAGAATTTTACTGTGTAGATATTAGACAATAAACAGAAAGGTTGGCAACTGTTTTACATTTTAGATTTTACTATGAAGTGGATGGAAATATTTGAGTTGTCACAAAGACAGCACTTTTAGATTCCTAATGCTTCACGATACGCAGATAATCTGAGATCTTCGCCATAAACCCCCACTGCTTTGGAAAGCAATCACGTCACCGCCCCAATTAAAGACTGCCCTATAAACTTTGGATTGGTTACATTTTTGGATTGGTATAATCCAGTGTTTCCCAAAGTGGGGTCTGGGGACCCCCAGGGGTTCCTCAGGGAGGTTCCTGAGTGTCCCCAACCAAATGAACACTCTGTGTGTGGACTCTGAGAATGCCAAATGGGCCGGCAACCATTTATTAGACTCACATGAGTTATGGGGGGTGGGGGTCCGTGAACCAAACTGGGGGTTTGGTTCAAAGTTCTGAGAACCACTGATGCAATCTGCAGGTCCCTCTCAATTGAACCCTGACGCTGCATAGGGAACAGAGTGCTGCACTACAACAAACAACATAACGGACTGAAAACGGAATCTGCATTTTTATGTTTCCTTCTGCGCAGGAGTCATTAGAATGAAGAATGTCCTGCCAAGAGAAAAGGGGGAAAATGGGGGCAAGGGAAGAAGTCGGAATTACAGACAAAGAGAGACACTGGGACAATGCATGGCTCACTAAGCGTCCATTCAGCAGTTTGTACAGTACAGTACAGTACAGTACAGTAAATGCTCCTCTGGCTCCAGCATTGCTCCCGTAGCATCAACACGGCCTGTCACAATCATTACATAATCGCCTAATCGCAGTTATTTGAGATAATTGCAAAACATTTTTGCATAATCGTCATAATTGTTCCCACGTTGAAACATTTTCATATACTGTATTTCCAAACATAAAATAGCAGAGTACTGTAGCAAAGTTCACAACGTGTCGTCGCAATGAGACATTTTAAGTGTAACATTCGTCATTTTTTATCATCGGCAATGTGAAATGCAGGAGAGAAAATATATTTGTAGTCGTCGTGCATGGACCAGATTTTATAGTTTTGTTATGTATGTATGTATGAATGTATGTTTTGTATGAATATATGTACGTACGTACATGTATGTATTTATGTATGTATGTATGTTTTGTATGTATGTATGTATGTATGTATGTATGTATGTATGTATGTATGTATGTAGTAAGTGTATGTGTAGGTGTAGGTGTGTAATATTATGTATAAATATCACAAATAGATAAATGTTTATTATAGATAGAAATTGACTAGCGTGGAAGCTTGTTGTTGATATTTATTATTGATGGAGAAGGGGTGGGAGCAATAAGTTATGCTTCTTCTCACTCCTTTTCCAAGGTGCATTTTTATTTTATTGTACTGTTATTCTGAATGATTTGCTTTCATTTGTTATATTGTTTTCAAAATGGACTTATTCGAAATATTTTTTTCCAAAAAAGCATGGCCAGTACGATGAACATGTACAGATTGTGTGCCTATAGGCAGTATAAGGCACACATCACATATAGTGCATGAGCCAGCAGATGTAAACAGTGGCCCAGAGCAGATCCCATGTGGTCCAGAGCAGTGCAGCAGAACACTGCACCATGCAGGGCCAACGCAACCCTCCCCGGGTCCACACAGCCTACATAATGAATATACAGTACATCTGGTTCAAACGCAGTCCACAAAAACGTAGTTCTTTTTTAGTATACAGGCCAAATGCAGCACATCTGAAATGCTTAGTTGAAAATATATTTCTATATATCTGTAAAAGCTTAGAGCAGTCGCTTCTCAACCTTTTTCTGGATAATAACGGCCCACTTGGAAATCTCAGAGAGGGATCGTCCCTATCCATATCCAAACTTAACCCTTTAACTCATTTCCTGCCAATCGCGCATAAATGCATTCTATTAAATAGCGCACTTGTCCGCCATATCGCATAAATGCGTTCTATTAAAAAAATTAGGCATCACAGCTCTGGGATGATCCATCGTCAATGAGAGAAGAAGTATGTGGATGTGAGATCATTCCAAAAAACGTCACCTCCGCCCGCCCTGACTATGGGATTTTCAGAAAAATGGCTGTAACTCAGTTGCTGTTTTTTGCATTGAAAACCACTGTTTTCAGCGAGCCCCAGACCCAAAATGGCGGATCGCGGTTGGAATGTTGCGGTCCGTCTGAATACACAGATCCCTCCTCTTACCCCTTCCCTCCGCCTTTTTTAGAATACAACGTCGCCTCCACGGGTGAAGGTAATTATGCTGGCAAGGGGATAACAAACGATGTTTAATACCTTGGCGGGTGATGTGTTAAGACCGGGAACGCATCTGTGTCATTTTTAGATTTGTTTGGCTATTCAAAAATAGCAGATCTACAAGCTCATAGCGCGGCCGGGTGCTATTTTTTGCAAAATCTTGAAAATGTGTGCAAATCTTTGAATATATATATTTTTTAAAGCGAACATTTTTAACTCAAATCTTTGCTTCTGGGGATTCTACAAAGGTCTTCAAAATCCTCAGCACCGTCCGAGTTACGACCCGATAGAGACAGAATCGTTAATCATCACTCCTCCCGTCAGCATGCGATCTCGCAGGTAAATCGTAGATGCTACTGCTGGCATCTGGGGGGGCGGGGGGGGGGGGGTATTTTATCCCTTTTATCCCTGGTCAGAAGCAAACTTGCATTTCCTTTTGAGAAATATTGTTAGTGTTTCATGTTTATGTTGTAAAATACCTTTAAAGTAGAAAATGGCGCAAAGGATTGTTCCTTTGATTGAAGCATTCTTCCTTTAAAATCATGAGCTTGTAGATCGGCTATTTTTGCTATTGTTTGTACAAAGAAGAATATAGGGCTTAAGTGGTTAATAAATGCCCTGTTTTCTTTTCTTTCTTTTCTTTTTTGAACCCTGACCTCCGTGACAAAATAGAGCGTGTGTGGTTCACTGATAAGCTAAACCCCTCTCTCTCTCTCTCTCTCTCTCTCTCTCTCTCTCTCTCTCTCTCTCTCTCTCTCTCTCTCTCTCTCTCTCTCTCTCTCTCTCTCTCTCTCTCTCCCCAATTCTTTTAAAGAATGTCCTCTTTTTCAAAACAATTTGCATATGAGCATAAATCAAAGACATTTATTTTGGTGTGTGTGTGTGTGTGTGTGTGTGTGTGTGTGTGTGTGTGCGTGTGTGCGTGTGTGCGTGTGCGTGTGTGTGTGTATGTGTGTGTGTGTGTGTGTGTGTGTGTGTGTGTGCGTGTGCGGAAACAACACATGAAACAATGTTACAGTAACAGTGTTCTGTGTGGTGTGTATGCCGCTGCTACAAGACAGAGCTCCCAGCCACTCCTCTGCAGTAACTAAGTACATTTACTCAAGTTCTTAAGGATTTTTTTTTCACTGTGCTTGAGTATTTGCATTTTTCACTACTTTCATTTCTACTCCACTACACCTCAGAGGCAAATATTGTACTTTCTAATCCATCAGAATTATTTGAAAACTTTACTAGTTACTTTTGCAGATTTAAATGTATCATGTTACAAAACATACTTTAACCACTTAAGCCCTCATTTATACATATAGGCTATTAAAAAAGTGCTGATCTACAAGCTCACAGCACACGTTGTGAAAAGAAGTATTAAGTAATTTGAGTGCTTTTACGTTGCTACTGTTAAGTATATTTTGTTGCCAATACTTTTGTACTTTTTACTCAAGTGAAATTCTGAATGCAGGCCTTGTTACTTGTAACAGAGTACTTCTTCCAGTCCACCACTGCTCCTGGGTGCTGGGTATAATTTGTTAACAGTCGCATCCCTCGCTGCAGTAATTGCTGTGTTGTAATACGATCGCCGGTGGAGCGTGCAAAAAGAGGCCAGAGATGATTGTGTCTCTCCAGGAATCAGATCACTCATTGCTAATGCACTTGAAAGCCAATACTCCTCCAGACAAAACCAAAGCAGCAAATTAGGTTATCTGGAATGTTCTTTTTATTTATGTATTTATTTATTTATTTTCACAAAGGACAGAGTTGCAACCAATCACTGTTGTTTGGATGAGACTGAGGACAAGCTGGGACAATGTGGCTTTAACGTGATGTCTTTTGGTATTGTCTCATAGGCTTAACGCGTACTTTGTCGAACGACAATGTCACTCGCTTGGGGAAAAAACAGATTTTCAATTAAGAGTTGTGAATTAGTATGAAGTAAATTTCAAAACAGAAACAATTGAAAGTCAGTTCTTTTTTAGAAATGACGTGAATGGCTTTATTCAGGGACGTA
>NC_139954.1:39088358-39108358 GCF_963454915.1 Gymnoscopelus microlampas | reverse complement strand
CGCCATGACTGATTTCAGTCATATGGATTCCATAGAAAACAGTCTTCTATGGAAGCATGTTGTGCAGTGGAAATAGCTGATCTACAGTACAAGCTCTCAGCGCGTCTGCGACACATTGAGAGCTTGTAGACAGGCTATTTTCAGTTGTTATTTTATGATAAGAGCATTTGAAGTGGTCAAAACTAGCAATTATGTTCAGAAGCCCTGATCCAGAATCGTTTCAGAACCAGTTTGTTTAAATCCAATTTGTTTCTCGAACACAATTATTATCTTTAGCACTGACTGTCCACACTTTTATTTGCAGGTGATCAGATTGTGTTTGAGTATAGTCTGGTGGCTGTGGTAACGACGTAACGACATAGGCTCGAGTAATGCGTGATTTATACTAAATCGTATACGCGGAGTGATCTTGTAGATCTGCTATTGTTTGGGGAGTGACACCGCCGTTTAGTATAAATCTAGCTTCAGTGTTGCGAGTGTCCAATTGTGGTTCAATTCAGACTCGATCAAAACAATCTCATTCCAAGCGCGAAGCGCTGCGCTTTGAGCTTGTGGATCTGCTACTTTTGCTAATTTTGAATTTGAATCCTGAAAAGTAACAGTTTTGTACGTGTGAAGTTTCCACCCGACAGAGACGGTATGCTTGTGTATGCAAAAAATAAGATTGCAGATTGCAACTTTACGAGTTGCAATCTCGCGGTGAGTGAGCGGGTCAAAGACTTTGTGAAATCCAAGAACCCACATTGGATTGCATCATTCACTTCCCCCTCCATGGAAAAGCTTGCCTCATATTTAGTGAATAAACTGGGAAAAACTGTATTTTAGGACAGATGGGGGGTGGGGGGGTGGGGTGTACCAGTCTCTTTAAGTAATATTACCCATGCAGAACACAGCATTATGCATCTGAATTCTTATCTCAAAGGAGACATTTAAGGAAGGGCTCAGTTTTACAACTTTTTGAAGGACGGAACTGAGGTGAATTAAATTATAAATTATAAGCACAAGCTGTGGCAGAGAGATTTTAGGTGTGTTTCGACGGCATCAAACGAAACGGGCCCCGGGCCGCTAGGGGCCCCCCGTTGGGCAAAAGGAAGCTAGATAGCTATAACACAGGACGTGTGGCCCATCCCCCTCAGTACAGCCATCGCTCTAACCGTCCTGGAACTCTTCTCCCTCCTGCGTTGGCTCCCAAGCTGTGGAATGACCTCCACTCCCCCCTCAGTCAGTAATATACAGACTCACTCCCTGTTTCCCATCACGGTCTGAAAACTCTCCTCTATCTTAAAGGGATAGTTCACCCCCAAAATGACTTTTCTTCCCCCTATTGATTACTCACCCCATGAAACCATGAATTCATGGAGATTTCTTTTGTTTTTGCCCCATTCCTAAGCCAATAATTTGATGACCGGCGGAGTCTCCCGTATAGGAGACTCAAAGAGACAAATTATTGACTTAGGAATGCGACAAAAACAAAAGAAATTCAAGGCGTCATGGGGTGTGTAATTGATAGAAAGTCATTTTTTGGGTGAACTATCCCTTTAAATCAGAGAGAGAGACACAGAGAGAGAGAGAACTTGAAGAAACATAGCATGTAAAAATAGACTAGTAAGGACTTAAACTCTTGACCCCAGCATCCATATTCTGTGGGGAACATTAGCCAAGAAATTGCAGATCTACAAGCTCACAACCCGCTGCGTTGGGACGCATTGCGAAGCGTTGTGGAGCTTGTAGACCAAAGAGATTTGGTTTACTGTATAGACGGAAGAAAGCGATCCAAGCGCAGTTGCAATTCAGGTCTTTTTCAATAAAGACTAGAGGGCTTAAGAGGTAGGTAACTACTGTAGGAGGAAATGAGAGCAACGAATAACAACAGCATTGAGTCGTAAGGGAAGCGAATAAAGGGGAGAGATGAAGAAGAGGAAGAGCGGAAGAGAGCGGAAACGCGTGCGCGCCACGGCCTTTGTGAACTCTGTGATCTTCGTGTTTTGTCCTGTCACTCAGTACTTGAGCAGCGGAACCGCGGGGCAGCCACCTCTGTGGCCGGCCAGTAACACCAACGACACACACACACCGCCTTGTCACCGGCTGTCAGCTCAACCACCGTCTCCCCCCCCCCCGGCCGTCACAACACATCTCCTCATGCAGCCAGCAACCCCTCCATTGATTTCACACCCCGAGTCCCCAATTCACCGTTGACTGTCAAGTCGGGAGACGTGCGCCGTGTTAAAGATGCACTGTAGCATTTTGAGGAGCTCGGTACGAAACGTGTCATACCGGTGGTCGGTGGATCTCAAACATGTCAAGGACCCCCAAATTGATATCATATTTGGCTGCGGACCCCCTTAAGAGAACATTTGTCAACATTATTTTGACAAAATGTTTTCGAAAAAAGCTGAGAAATAAAATAGAGTTGAAGTGTTTGAAGTGTTCCTCATTTTGCTTGGGACCCCCTGGAACCCCCTCAAGGACAACAGGGGGTCCCCGTACCCCACTTTTAGAACCTTACACCCACTGGCTTACACCCACTGGCAATTCAATACACCAAGCAGTTCCCCCGCTAGACTATAGTCTTAGTGAGTCTTCTCGGTTAAAGCAAAACTTCACTTTGTCAGAGGTTTGAGTTGTTGTAGTTGCCTTTATTAACACATCCAACAGAGTGATGTTTCGAGCCAATTGCTGTCCTTCAGACAAAAAAATAAACGTTAAAATAAAACTCTTTTTAGTCCAAAGAGGAGCTTTGGCTCGAAACAGTCAAAGTCGTGCCTTAATAAACGTCACTTACGGGAGCTACAGAACAGTACAGTACAGACCCGTTTTGATCTCTGTTCGTTTTAGGTCCAGCAAAAGGCTTTTTGGAAGTGTGTGCGACGGCTTTGAACTTGTTTGTGTCGTTACCTTGGCCACGATGTAACTTCATAAACTGGCAGTGGCGAGGTATCTTCAAAAGTTGCTCCGTTAATTAAAAAGTGGATAATCCAAAATAGTCTCCCGTTGACTTACACCGCATGGTGAAACAGGACTCAAAGCCACTCTTTTAGCACACAGATGAACAAAATAGCATTCTGTCAGTGTATAACATTAGAAAACATGACATGACTTTTTTTCGTTCTTTGTAAAAATGTCAACTTCTTGCTGACAATTTTATTTGAAGATCCTTATCCAGTCCATATCTTCTCCTTAGTTGGAATAGTAGTCCCTTTTATATATATTTATTTTTCTTAAAAAGCTCTGTCGAGTTTTGTGATGTTATACTTTGGCTGAATCTACTCTGTTTGCAATCCTTTATGTGCTAAAAGAATGACTTTGAGACCTGTTTCATCGGGTACACCAATAAGGAGACTATTTTGGTCATATCAATACAGTTCTGTACAGCACTTTGGTACAACGAAAGTTGTTTTTAAATGTGCTTTGTAAATAAACGTGATTTGATTTGATGTATAACTACTGTACACAACCCACATCTCCACCAAAGTGATAGTATGCTTTTAATGGAGAGAGAGAAAGAGAGAGAGAGAGAGGTGGAAAACATCCCCTCCCGATATGCCCCACCAGACTCAATTATGACAAAGCAGCAAACAAAAATGGGTCACAACTCCTGCAGCCCTGCCCCTCGCTGGGACAGTACATATAGTCAACGGTAGGCTCCGAGGAGGAGACTACTGGTACACATACAGCTCCTCTCTGGGCAAGAAGGACAGTAGATTATTGTATCACTGACCTCAGGGCCTGGAGTATATCAGAGCAATCACAGTCAACCAACTAACACCCTTGTCAGACCATAGCAAAACCACCATCTACCTAAACAGACCAAAACCAAACCACAAAGTACCAAAACCAAACAAGCCACACACTATTAGAAAATGCTACGAATGGAAGGAACATAGTGGTGAAGCACTCCAAAATGCCATCAGGCAACAACGAGGCCGATCACTTTTAGGCCAGTTTCTAGAAGAAAACTTCCAAGACAACACTGAAAGCGCAAACAGGGCAGTAGAACATTTCAATAATATATTTGACCTTACAGTCTCATTTGCAAACCTATATAAAGGCCTCAAAGAGGAAAGCCAGGAGAAACAACAACAATGAAAACTTGTACGATAATGACTGTAACAACCTCAGGAAAGAGTAACATATCAAACCAAAAACACAGAGACCCAGACAACCAAAACACACGTGTCCAATATGGGGAAACATTGAAACAACACAAAAATACAGTAAGGGAAAAAAATTACCGACATACACAAAACACCTGCATGATATTGAGGAATCCATTAAATCAAACAAATTCTGGCAGACTGCTTAAACATTTCTTTGTTCCCCATTTAATTGTACATACATTGTTTTGGTTCCACTTTTGCTTTGGCAATCTAAACGTATGTTTTTCTCATGCCAATAAAACCCCTTTGAATTGAATTGAAGTGAGAGAGAGAGAGAGAGAGAGAGAGAGAGAGAGAGAGAGATGGGGAACCTCAAAATGGCCTGTGAAAAGAGGCTTTTACTGCTTGTGACTCACATTAACCCCCCCCCCACCCACACACACACACACACACACACACACACACACACACACACACACACACACACACACACACACACACACACACACACGCACACCTTAGCCCCCCCCTTCAGCTTCAGCCAATGAAATTTTAATCAAGGGTCTCTTATGGAACAGACTGCTCAGACACTCCTGCTGTGCAATTGTCCCTCCCCCTCTGTCTCTCTCTCACACGCACGCACGCACGCACGCACGCACGCACGCACGCACGCACGCACGCACGCACGCACGCACGCACGCACGCACACACACACAGTCATCACCGGGGCGGAGCTAGGCTCTCAAGGGGCTCTTCTGATGAAATCCTTTTTAAAAGTCACAACTGTATAATAGCTCATATTATCCTATCATGAACACAAATTGTCACTCATTGAGCCAAGCAAGCCGCAAGGCGAGCTTGTTCTGAAGGACACCCACGCACACAAAAAAAACCAACAGGCCGCCAGTGGCGATGCAATGGACAAACCAAGGACAACACACGTCACTCTACCGTTACATGCATCGATTGGAGAAATGGTTTCAGCACCACTGCCGGTGGACAGCGACACACCATGCTCTCTGTGAGCAGAACCGTGCCGCACACACACACGCACACGCACAAGCACACTCACACGCACACACACACGTATCACGTCCCTCCATCACGTATAGCCACTCTCCCTCCCTCCAGGCTCCTTTCTCATCTCCTCATCCACTGTGAAGGAGGAGTCACCTCCTCCCCCTCCTCCTCTCCATCTCTCCATCTGTCTCTCTGTCCATCTTATATTTTCCTCCAGTTCCTCTATCATTCACTCTATCTTTGCACGCACGCACGCGCGTGTGCGCACACACACACACACACACACACACACACACACACACACACACACACACACACACGTTTCCATTGTCAAAGTTAATACATACAAGGTCATAAAAGTAATTAATAGCTCGGACACGCATACTCCATACTATATGCATGCACTCACGTGCACTCATGCACATAGTCATACGCGCACATACTGTACACTGATACACACAGCTGGTATAGGAGGCGAGGGGGACATGTACGGTCTTTTAAATTGTAGGATAATTCAGTCGTGTCGAAGTTGGCCTCTGGCCACTCTGTGTGTGTGTGTGTGTGTGTGTGTGTGTGTGTGTGTGTGTGTGTGTGTGTGTGTGTGTGTGTGTGTGTGTGTGTGTGTGTGTGTGTGTGTGTGTGTGTGTGTGTGTGTGTGTGTGTGTTGGCTGGAGGGGGCGTGAAAGAAACAGGGGACATTTCACTCAGGCTCATTCATTCTCCTGATGAAGTATTCTGAGAATTAACAGAAGATTGCCGAATCTTGTCAAGTGGACCATCCTTGGTGTTTGAGAGAGAGAAGAAGACGGGTTGGGTTGGGTTTGGGTTGGATTTGGGTTGGGTTTAGATTGGGTTTGTGTTGGGTTGATCTGGGTTGTGTTGGGTCTGGGTTGTGTTGGGTTTGAGGAGTAGAACGTATAGGTGATCATGTGTGAGACTTGGGAGGTGGAGGATCACGTAGGGGAGAGGAGAGGTGAGCAGATGGTTGTGTACTACATGGAGCATAGCGTGATGGGATAACAGGAGTGTGATATCTCCTCTCACCATGGGACTCAGATAGGCTAAGCTGTGTGCTGCTAATATGCACTAGCTCTCTCCGGGTAACATATCATATCACAGCCCCATCTGTGACCTCACCCATGGCTGGAGCTCGGCACTCGGTCACATAGCGTTGTCATCCAGAATTGGGAGGATGTGAGGTATTTTTATCCGCTTAAAACCCTCTATTCTTAGTCAAAAGGACCTGAGTTGCAACTGTACTTGGACCACTTGTTACCGTCTACAACAAATCTCACACCGAAGATACAGAATGTCATAATTTTTGCCTATACCAGAGAAAAAACTGGTCCAAAATATATTTTCGGAATGTATTTCTTGCACATTTTGAAACAGAAATGTACTGTACAGTATCTTGTCACAGGCACTGAACGTGTGTTTAGGAGAGGTATATAATAAAAAAGAACAATATACACGCTCACAACACGTAGCATCGCATCACGTTTTGAGCTTCGTAAACAAGTTTATTGCAGTTTATTGCAGTTATATACAATTGATTCAAAGTCCAGAGCTGTTGTTATATCTTTGGATATGTCAATCCATGTATTAAGATAGTAAATCCATAACGATGACAAAACTCATAAAACAAAGACATGAACGCCGACCTGCATGGCACATGAACACGGTCAAAAAACTGTTTGGCCTTCCCCATTGCACACCTGCCCACAATCACCCACTGCCAGGTATATAATGGTTACCATAGCAAGCACCCACCGACGGTGATTGACATGACGTCATCGTTATTAGCATGGCCACACCATTCATTCAAATCAGGGGTCAACGTTTTTCAGGCCAAGGACCCCTTGGCTGAGAGAGAGATGAAGCAGGGACCCCAACAACATATTGCATTCCGAAATTTTTCGGCTAATGTTCCCCCAGAATAGGGATGCGAGCGTTCAAGTGGTTAATGTAAAAATGAAAAAATAAGGTCCCTATCACACAAAGATTTTAAGGACCCCCTAGGGGTCCCGGACCCCCTGTTGAAGACCCCTGATTTAAATAAAACCAAAGAAAATAAACAGAAAGGGTAATTTGGCTCCAACGGTTACATGTGTATGCTGTCAGAGTTAAGGACAGTCCTTGAAATGTAAAAGTTTGAGAACCACTAGGTCTAGCCTGCAAGAGTGCAATTGTGCTCTGCTCTAGGCACAAAGTGCACTGTGGCTGTTGAAGAGCCACTGACTGTTCTGAGTGAGTGTTGAATCATGTATCACTTGACATTGGTGATGCCATTGAATGTGTCCATACAGGTTTAAGCTGAAGTTGAAGGGTGAAGAGATACTCTACTTGGATGAGAGATTTGAGCAGTCTACACCGGGTCCATTTTTACACCCCACGCCTTGTGAGTATAGGGCTTTCACCATCATGGAATATAGTAGGCTACTTGACGATTAATTGCCATACAAATAACTGTGATTAATTTTAATTATGTTTCTTCGTGGCATTGGCCATTGGAACATAATACGGTAAATAGAAATGCCTGTTATAGCCTTTTAGGCGTCGTAAAGCAAAAGTTGCACAGGCCAGAGATGACAAATGACTTGAATATACAAAGCAGGGGCCTAGCGGCCTAGCGGTCCAGGCTCATACCACATACAATAGGCTTTAATGATCTCGACGACTTTTGCTGCGTATCACTCCCCATCTCTCTCTCCCCGTCTGTCTCCACTTAATCTCTCAAGAACAGATTCTGCACTGCGTTGGAATCTGTCTTGAAGGTTCGTCAGAACGTGTACACACTGTGTGGGAGTGGGCGTGGCTTCAGAGGCCGCGCTTTATCCAATCAAATGTAGTGGGCGGGATTCACGTGTCCGTCATCCTTCCCGACTCGAAACTTAAACCGAAACTAATTTAACAATAGCGTCCGCGGAGCAGACAACCACGGAAAAATATTCACATTTGAACTTACTCTTTCATCATAGAAACAAGTGGGCTTATAACCAAAACCATCCATGTTCTCTGGGAGAAGTGGTGTTAGTGTTCCGTGTAGAAATGTTATCTAGTCGGAATGAAAACGCAAGCTCACCACCGGAAGTGGAGCGGTGAAGGCAGACTTAAACCCCGTTTCCTTGCGCACATGTGCTGCGTCGCCATTGTCCCAGAGTCACACTCAGGAGGAAGAACAGCAGAGGTTGCTGTTTTTCCTTTTTAGTGTGTCTCTGGGTTCCGAGATTGGTCTCCACTAAATACTATCAATAAAGGCATGAAAAAAGAAAAAATAACGTACAAAGCAATGACTGCCATATGTACAAGCATTATATAATAGCTTACTAAATATTTTGTTAAAAAAAAGAAAGAGGAAATATCTGATCTACAAGCTTGCAGTAGAGCTTGTAGACACATGTGTTGAGGTGAAACAGTCGTCGGTTAGGACCACGTGTGTTCTTGAAAATGTTCAAGTGTATTTCTCACATCATTGTGATATCTATGCTACACACATCCTTGTGTGTGTGTGTGTGTGTGTGTGTGTGTGTGTGTGTGTGTGTGTGTGTGTGTGTGTGTGTGTGTGCGTGCGCGTGTGCGCACGCGCACGCGCGCGTGTGTGTGTGTGTGTGTGCGTGCGTGTGTGTCCTGCGGGCCTAGAAAGAGTCATCTCTCCCTGCTCTTATGAAGTGGTTTGCTGCAGGGAACTGGGACGTGAGCAGAGATATAAGAGCAAGTCGTAGCTCACACTGGACGTCCAGCTATTAGACACCCAGCCCACCCAGCTCCATGAAATATAGACACAAACACACACAGAGGAGAGGAGAAGGGAGGGGAGGTGGAGGGGAGGGGAGGGGGGGGGAGGAGAGGAGAGGAGAGCAGAGGAGACAGCAGATGAGTGAAAACTTTGCAGAGCACAGCAAAAAAATACAATTCCCATTAAGACTAACATGACACTTTTTTTTTTTTTTTTTTTTTTAAGTGTCCTGGAGTCCATTAGACAGCTGGACTGTGGTGGTGTGTATCTCAGGTATCTGCAGAGGTTAAACCAAACATGGGTGAGGTAACAAAGCCACGTTATATAACGGCGTGGCCCCGTGCCAGACATGATAGCTGCTGATGCAATGATTAAACTGTCTGCTCTGCTACACATCACCGAGATACATCACCATCTGTCTGTCTGTCTGTCTCTCTGTCTGTTGGTCGGTCTGGCTCACTGGCTGCTGCTGCATCTCACTGCGTCAGCTTTGTGTCTGTGTAGACTGTAAATTGTCTCTCTGCTTGCCTGTTGGTCCATTTGTTGGTCCATCGGACTGATTGTCTCTCTGTGTTTCTGCTTCTCTGTCTGCCTGTCTGTCTATTTTTCCGTCAGTCTGCCTCCATCCGTCTCTCCCTCTCTGCCTTTCTGTCACGGTCTGTTTCTACCCTGGCCACACTCCCACATTCCATTCCACCACACTTCAGTCCCATTTACTCACCTGTCTCCAACTGCCTCATCAGCCCAACAGTTCCCTTCTCATTACTCACCTGTGGCAACTTCCCCAATAGGCTCTATGCACAGCAGCCATATCGTGAAGACATTCACAGGTGTTACCAATGATACTAATGAAGGCTCTGTTCCATTCTGGTCAAACAGAGTCAGGGTGCTGATATTGTACATGTTGGCTCACTCGAAACACTGCTACACCAGTGGGTCTAAAATGTGGGTCCAGGGACCCTCATGGTTCCTTAAGGAGTTTCCAAATGGCCCCTTACAGATGTGTAACTCTGAGAGTGTACAAATGGAACCAAATGGACCCGTAAGGATCCATTTGGTTCCATTTGTACGCGCTCAGAGTTATGGGGGTTGTGGAAATTGAAAAATCTGAGAACCACTGTGCTCTACTAAATGGAACAGAGCCTTCATTAGTATCATTGGTAACACCTGTGAAGGAAGTGAAAATATGGCTGCTGTGCATAGAGCCTATCAAGCCACTGCCTATAAAACTGGACTCTTTCTGTTTATTTTCTGATTAAATATAAGCAATGTTAGTCGTGTGTTACCTGGACTCCCCCTGTTTTTACTTTCAGTGTTTGATCCCTCTGGGTTTGACCTTCTGCTTGTTTTTGGACTTTGATTCTCAGCCTGCCCCTTTTGGATGTGTTACCTGTATTGGACTGCTTTAATGGCTTTGACCTCTGCCTGCTTCGTGTTGATGTAAGCCTTTTCCCTTTTGTTTGGTCGCTATTCTTGGAAATGACTCTGCCTGTGTTGCCTGCATTTGGGTTCTACTGTGACACACGCCCTGCACCAGAACAAACCTTAATAGTGTCATCAACAGAAAAACATGCAATATTTTATATACATTGTCCAATCGGTATGTTAATACAATATAAGTTATACAATTGGGGTGGTTGTATTTTGTCTCCCTGCTCTTCTGTTGAGACATTTAGATCATGTCTCACCTAGACACAGGATCTCACACGAATTTTTACCTGATGGTCAAGATTAAATGTATCCCCTGAGCAAGCAGGCAGGCTTTATTAGCTCAATGGTAAAAAATCTCAGCACTTGCGCAGGAAACCGGGTCCGATTCCGGGGATAGAAGATTTGGACCCGGATAGCAGAATTTCGGCTGCTAAGTGAAGTGGTCAGATGGGCCACGACGTGGGCCCTGATCCAGAAACGGTTGAGAAACACTGGGAAAACAGTGTAAATAAGGACAAGCTTTTCTGTAAACAAGTGTGCAGATATTCCCCTGTGGAGCTGACAGGCTTTTTGCGAGAGAGAAAGAGAGAGAGAGAAAGAGCGATAGAGAGAGGGGTTTGTGGACTGGAAGCACCTATGTCCGCTTCACTGGACAAGATTCAAGGCTACAGGGACAGCCAAAATACAGAAGTGCTGAATCAAATGAACCGTGACGCCACAGATCATTCTTTTATCGAGAGAAATCTGGACCATCTTTAAGTCTTTTTTTGGGGGGATATTGTACGTGTTTTGTGCCAAGAACATTGGGCATGACATTATAGGCACAACTTTACAAAAATGTTCAAAAAGAAATTAAATAAAATACACATAAAAAAGAAAATACTAAAGTTAACTACTTCAAAAAGTATAAAACATTGTGGAAAAAAATAGAGGAGGTACTTCTGTTGCCACAGTGTGCCCAAGACATTTGGCCGCTGATCAGTACAGCAGTTTGCGAGATTAGCTCCAGACACAGACACAGACCCTCTTATGAATGGCTAGAGTCAGTAGCCTTAGGAACGAACGGTTCCCGAGCCATTTGTCGTATAAAGTATAGGGTTTAAGTGGTTAAAAGTAGACGCAGGGAAAATGCAGATGCTGTCGATAACCGCAACTTTATAAAACTGTTAAAGTTGATTCACGGAAAAAAAATCGGCAAATGGACATACTGTATGGGATTATAAATGTGTGAGCTCATAACTGTTTGAGAGTTGGCTTCAATTTCAACGGGACCTCCGTTGTGTCAGGGAAAAAAGGGAGGTGTGAAAATGAAACTTTTCCTGGATGTCCACAGTCATTCTCACAGACTTAATCTGCTCAGCATCAAAGGTGTCTGGACACGTTAGCACAATCTTTGATAAACTGAACAATGTACAAACGTCGTGACAGACAGACAGACAGCAGCAGACACTCAAGGATTGTGCAAGCATAAAAAAAGGTCTCCATCTACAGTAGGATGCCGTGCTTGGGAATAAAAATAATAAAATATAACAGGCTTTAGACACACTTAGACATCTGCACTGGGTCTCTGAATCACTCTCTAGTCTATCTATAAATATGAGTAAGTAGTGTTGAGAGGCTGTTCTCAACTGCAGGTGGGATTACAATGGACCTCAGAGCATCCTTGAATATTGCACATTAAAATTCTCAACCTGGCACTCTTGTCCTTTGAAAAGGAACTCTGTGACTCCATGAAGACTGTGACGGCATTATCAGTTTTGTTTTCGCTAAACCCAGGCTTTTCCTTTCCTTGTTTTGTAGACTATGAACATACGGTAGGCCTGTTGTTTATAGGCAATTTTTTTCACTGCTTCGTATTTGCCCCGGCAAGGGACTTCACATTTCAGTAATGGTGTGTGTTGTGTATTATCTGTTAAAGGTCTACTGTTAATTAGGCCACATTGTTGGTGAGCGCATATCCATTAACCACATTGAACCCTAGTGTCCCAATTTTGGGCATGTCATATTAGGCGAACATTTGACGAAAATAGCCGATCTACAAGCTCACAGCGAGGTCCATTGCTGCATGCATGCCCTTCCCCACGACCTCTCCAGCCATTTCCTGTCGCTGTCAAATAAAATATAACATAAAATAAATATAAACACATTAAAACATTGTTTATTCTAAATGATATGGCGCATTCTTTCGCACAGAAGCAATAATTTCAACCAGATGTATTAACATGATTTATTGAGACTCCCAGTAAGTGGCCTAATATAATAGAACATTAAGAATTGTTGTTCCTTATTAAATCCAAACAGTGCTCAGCAGGGTGTGTGCATTGTTTATTTCCTTTTTGGTGCTGATTTGTGTAAACAGCTAGCTTGCACATTTGCAGTTATTGGTGAGCTGACCATGGTCCTGAAACAACACACTGGCTGTAGTAATGAATGCAAGAGGCATATCATTGCTGTGGGGCAGAAACTTCTTATCTCCCTATTCTACTTTTTTTTTGTGTTTTCTCGTAAATTAACACCCTACTTGATCATACTACAGTGTCACACAAAAGCATTAAAAAGTAGCAGATCCACAAGCTCAAAACGCGAACGCAAAGCGTTTTGAGCTTGCAGATCTGCTGCTTTTGCTATTTTTGAGTTGTAATCCTGAAAAGTAATAGTTTTGTATATATGAGGTTTCGCCCGACAGAGACGATATCCTTGCTGTCGGGCAGAAACCTTGTATGTCCAAAACCGTTCCTGTTTCATTAACCCATTGAGACCTGAAGCCGATTCTACATGTCTCCTAAATCTCAACTTTTCTAAAAAATCACACCCTGTGTGAAGGAAGCGGTGCCTTTGGGGCGGGGCCTCCTGGTGGCGCTATAATAGGGCGGGGCGGGGCTTCAGCAATTAATGCTCGTCCCTATTGGTGGTGTAAGTCCACATACCAAATTTGGACTTGGTGGCATGCTGCAAACTGGAGTTATAGCTGTTTAAAGCCAGTGGCGTGACTGGCCTCCTGGTGGCGCTATAATAGGGCGGGGCGGGGCTTCAGCAGTCAATGCTCGTCCCTATTGGTGGTCTAAGTCCACATACCAAATTTGGACTTGCTGGCATGCTGCGAACTGGAGTTATAGCTGTTTAAAGCCCGTGCTCAAACGGACAAACGGACAAACGGACATACGGACGGACAAAGTCAAGTGTAGAGCGGTTGGCACCGCTAAAAACGTATGTTTCTATATCAGTGGTGCTCAATCTTTTTCATGTCAAGGACCCCCAAAATTATATGTATTTGGCCGCGGACCCCCATCAAAATATTTTGTTCCAGGGACCCCCAGAAGCAAAGATTTGAGTTAAAAATGTTCATATATTATAAATAAATATATATATTCAAAGATTTGCACACATTTTCACAAATTTTCAAAAATAGCAGATCTACAAGTTCATAGCGCGGCACTCGGTGCCGCGCTATGAGCTTGTATATCTGCTGTTTTTGAATAGCCAAAAGTGTAAAATATTGCTTTTTAGCTCAAATCTAAAAATGAATATTAAAAAAGAAATATATATATATATATAAAATAGTGAAAACAGCCCATCTACAAGCTCACAACGCCTCGCATCCCATATTTTCACTGCTTTTTTGCAACGCTTTTGTATATGCCAAAATAAGTCATTTATTTACGAGCAAAAAACATCATAAAAAGTTGAAATATGGAGATACAAGGTTTCTGTGTGACAGCGACGATACGCTACTCCAGTCAGCTGTATGCTGTGTCATGCACTATGCTTCTCAGCTGTGTGGGGGTTTTGTTTTAGTTGCAACTTTATGCCGGTCCGTTCTGCCAGTGCACACACGCTGTATATTTGAACCTCAATAGGATATAAAAGACAGCTTTTACAGGGACTGGGCTCTGCCGGTTGCCTGTGAAAGTGGTGTTGTTTATGTGTTATTGCATTTGTAAATCAGAATGCAGCCAATTAAAATGATCACTGCTTGTCCTTTTCCTTTTTTTGTACTGGCCCACAGTCTGTCTGTCTGTCTGTCTGTCTGTCTGTCTGTCTGTCTGTCTGTCTGTCTGCCTGTCTGTCTGTCTGTCTGTCTGTCTGTTTGTTTACTTTGCATGTATTTCTGTCTATTTACCCAGACTGCAAAGTGTTTAACCACACACACACGCACACGCACACAAACACAAACACACAAATGTGTGTGTGTGTGTGTGTGTGTGTGTGTGTGTGTGTGTGTGTGTGTGTGTGTGTGTGTGTGTGTGTGTGTGTGTGTTCCTCTCACCTCCAGACCAACAGTGCTACTGTATGTACCAGGATATAAAAAAAACATTATCATACAACAATCTTGTCTCATGCATTTCTATTTGCTGATCATATTTCCATGCAATGTACACAACGCACGCACGCACACACACACAACCCTGTCATTTCTCTCTCTCTCTCTCTCTCTCTCTCTCTCTCTCTCTCTCTCTCTCTCTCTCTCTCTCTCTCTCTCTCTCTCTCTCTCTTATCCTAATTGACCATGAAAGTATAGCCAGTAAATGGAGCAGGGGCATTGTGAGTGTCTAGTCATATAAAAGAGCTGTAATGGTTTGGCTAGGAGCTGTGTGAGAGACTATTAGCTGGAATTCTCCTCGTTCGTCAGTCCATTAGCCTGCTCTGCTATTGACTCCTCCTCCTCCTCCTCCTCCTCCTCCACTTGTCTGTCTGTCTGTATGTCTGTCTGTCTGTCTGTGGCAGGACATACTGACAATACTAATGAAATCTATCACCTTCCACTCTGTCTGCTAATGCAGTGCTTCTCAAACGTTTTTGAGTCAAGGACACAACACGACAGAAAAGGTTCTGTGCCAGGGACCCCCCAGAAGCAAAGATTTGTGTTAACATTTTTCACATAGCAAATCTACAAGCTCGTACCTTGGCACGAAGTGACGCGGTATGAGCTTGTAGATCTGCTATTTTTGAAAAGCCAAAGTATGAAATGTTGTTAAAGTGCTTAAAATTATTGTGCCGCTACATTAACTCATTTTGCTGGGGACTCCCTAGGGTACCCCCCCCCAAGGACCCCTGGGGGTCCCCGGACACCACTTTGAACCAATGATCCATGTCATCATGTCAAATTATGACATCATGTCCAATCATGACATCACGTTGGATCATGAGCTTGTAGATCGGCTTATTTCGAAAAATGTAGAAAGTGAAATGTATCTATAATAACTACATCGGATCCATTGGAGCACAGGTTCTGTTTTGCAGCCACACACAACGTGGTGTGTACACACACACCACGTTTCCATAGCAGCTCGCTAGGCAACGGCTACATTTGAATTTTACAGGGAAACAACAGAAACAACAGTCTGTGTGTGTGTGTGTGTGTGTGTGTGTGTGTGTGTGTGTGTGTGTGTGTGTGTGTGTGTGTGTGTGTGTGTGTGTGTGTGTGTGTGTGTGTGTGTGTGTGTGTGTGTGTGTGCGTGTGTGTGTGCATGTGCGCGCACGTGTGTGTGTGTGTGTGTGTGTGTGTGCGTGTGTGTGTGTGTGTGTGTGCGTGCGTGCATGTACGTGTGCGTGTACGTATGCGTGTGCATGTGCGTGCACGTGTGTGTGTGTGTGTGTGCGTGTGCGTGTGCATGTGCACGTACACGCGCGTGCGTGGGTGCTTGCATATATCCCAATGTTGATCCCACAATGTTTACGTCAAATTGTGGGCTACTGCTTTGTTTTCAAGACCACCAAGCATTAGCCAAAACAACTGGTGGGGAACACATACAAAAAAGCCACAGAGGAATACAAGAAAACAACTCGCAGTCAGTTCGTCCGCGCTAATAAAGAGAGTTTTAGTCTCAAACCGCAGCTCCCACTGCGGCGGAATTCAATTTGTAGCCCGCCAGAACAAAAACAGCAAAGTTCACAAGAGCAACGCGACTGCAATAAGTCCATTTATCCACATCTAAGCCTGTATTTGTGAATATAGTCGAGCAGGAGCTCTGAGCTCGCCAGAGCCGCTGTGCTATTGTACATGCATGTTAATAAGGGCGATAAGCATCTTCATAACTCGTTCCCTGGGAGGTGGGGGATTAGTACAGTCAATGCGCTTCCATATCACCAAAGGCCCAAAGAGTAATGGCAGAATAAGCTTAAATTCTAAAGCTCCCGCTACTCGAAATTCCGAAGGCCCTCAGAGCGAAATCAGCTCCATTAAAAAGGAAAGAACAAAAGCGAGAGCGTCTATTCTGTGCAGATCTCGGAGCAAAATGTGAGGGTAATTTGACACACATTCTGTGCCAATGTAACAAGTTATCTCTCTCTCTCTCTCTCTCCCTCTCCCTCTCTCTCTGCGGTCGCGTACAGAAGCTGTTGAAAAATCACCTCGTTAAACAAGCTGCTGTCACTGAATGAAGACGCACTGATTCTAACCCCTGATTTATACTTAGTTGCGCGTGGGTGTCGTCTCACACCGAAAATAGCTGATTTATAAGCTCACAACGCGTCGCGGCTGCGACTAAGTACAACTCAGGTTTCACGCACTATATCCTGCACTTCGTCGGTCACTCACAGAGGTGACGGGTACGACGTTTAGATCAAAAAAACCCAGCTAGAGGTAAAACGCACGCCTCAGGGTTCAATTCCTGGCAGTGGCGCTTCAGGTTCACACAGTCGTGTTCATTGTGGGAAGACAGCAGGGGATCGTGTCTTTGTTGCTGAACTAGTGACTCCTATAGGTCGGTTGGGGGATAGCGTGAAGCTCCATGCGCGTTACGCTCTCCTGGTGAAGGTGTTCAGGTGAAAGGAGTCCCCTCCATGTGTATCATGAGGAGGCATGGTTGTCTACACCAGTGATTCTCAAACTTTGTTTGGCTCAGGGCACCACTATAAATAAAGCGTTTTTTTTAATGCACGACACCCCTGAATTACATTGTCACTTTACAGCACCGTACATTTATGTCATATTACGGTACATAAATACGTAAATGTTTCCCCCTAAGATACAGTATGTCATGAGGAAAACTTGAGAGAATATCCGTTTCCACCAGGACAGATTGAAAATAACTTCATATACTTGACGTTTCACCACTTGAACCATTGCATCGCTATTCTGGGGAGAACAATCGCCAACAATAGTAGATTGGCTATGTGTGGAGAACAGATATGGTTCAGATCGAATAAGAACGCTCAAAGTACAGCAACAACTCAACATTGGTTTTACGAAGTATAGAGAGGGTCTAAGATAGTGGTTAAACTTAAGTGATATTGATCAATTCCAAATTATCAAAGTATTCCCCTGCACCCCTTCTAGAGATAGCTCACCCAAACAAAATATTTTTTTTATCGATTAGTCACCCCATGGAGACTTGAATTCATGGATATTGTTTTGTTTTTCTTGCTTTCCAAAGCCAATAATTTGATGACCAGCGGACCGGTAGGCAGCGGTTCCGGTCATCAATTAGTGGCTTAGGAATGCAAGAAATCGATAAAAAAAAGAAACATTTTGGGGGTGATCTATCCCTTTGAGTCACGGCACCCTAGGGTGCCACGGCATGCACCCACTTTGAGAAACGCTGGTCAACACACACCCTCCCATTTAGCAGTGACAGGTACTGCAGTACGCAGAGGGAGTCGGCAAAGAACAATGTGGAAGAAAATGTACGAATAAAAAAATAGAAAAAATAATTAAAGTTGTTCAAAATACCCCCCATGGTAGCTTTCAAAGTATTGTTATTTATTAGGTTGAGGGACTAACATCTCATCGATTGATGTCATCTCATGAAAATAAGTGTGTGTGTGTGTGTGTGTGTGTGTGTGTGTGTGTGTGTGTGTGTGTGTGTGTGTGTGTGTGTGTGTGTGTGTGTGTGTGTGTGGGGGTGGGTGGATCTGCACGTGCATGTGCGTGTGACATGCACATACACACACGCACGCACACGCACTGATGCACACAGGCACACACAGGCGTGCTGTGTGTATCTGGCCATAGAATGACATTACGCTGAACTCAGTGAACCCTGCCATGGAGAACATGATTATTATTATTATGAGATTGCATTCCTTCCTGCCAGCCAGAGGACACACATGCACACACACGCACGCACGCACACATGCACGCATGCATGCATGCACGCACGCACACACGCATGCACGCAAGCACGCACACACGCACGCACGCGCACATGCACACGCACACGCACACACACAGTGCAGCACAAACCCACTCTTTGTCTTTCTCCGTTTCTTGCACAATGGCTTGGACAAGCAGAACTACTGTATCTTGAATAACAGTCCTGTGTAAAAAGCAATGGAGAAACAGTGGGCTTAGATCTACACACACACACACACACACACACGTGCGCCTGCAAGCACGCATGCACGCACGTACGCACGCACGCACGGTTTGTCTAAACCACATGAACCCTAGCGTCCTTATTTTGGGGCCAACAACAGGTTTGGTGCCGAGGCATTGGGTACCATTTCTAAAGTTGTTTGGTATTACATTTGTATTGAACCCCGACCTCCCAATCTCAAGGCTGACACAAGACCACTGAGCTGGTGTTTGTGTGAGTGAGTACATATGCTCTTTGTATTGTGTTGTGTCGTATAATTGTGATATGGATCTCCCTGGGGTCTGAAATAAAGATTGAATTGAATTGAATTAGAATGCGTGTGCGTGTGCGTGTGCGTGTTTGTGTACGTACCGTAGGCTATGTGTGCATGTGAATGCGTCTGGCCGGCTTCCATTAGGCTACTGAGTGGATGACACATGAGGGACAAGACTCTTGGACTGAACTCAGATCAGTTTTCATCAGGCTACACTGAGTGGATGACACATGAGGGACGAGTAAGGCTTGGACTGAAGTCAGATCAGATCTGGCCAGAGATCAGAGGAGAAGAGCCGGGGCAGATCTGTGAGCTAATAGGCCTGTCCTTCAGGACCTATTAGAAACACGCTGCTACATGCACACGTGTCACTCTGATAGCTAGCTAGCTAGCTGCTCCACCTCCAAACGGAATTATTTACAAATCTTTATCCAGGGACATGTTTGGTTACTACTAGACTAATGAGAAGCACAATATTTTGTAGTTGGAAGGGCTCTCTCTATACTACCAAGACTCCAAGAGCAAGCACTGCCAAGCAGAATGCCTGCAGCACTAAATAAAAGTCTCAAGGTGCACGCACGGTCAAACAATATCATGAGAACAAGAAAACAGCCATTACTCAATGAACGTCCTTTTCACATAGATGTATTATGCCTCTGTCAGAGCAACAGACGTTCTCTCTCTGAATTAAAGATATAATCCAGAACTTACTTTCATGAATAAAACGGTGGTACAGTATGAACAATATAAATAGTTAGTACATCTGCAGTGGTTGGAGGTGGTCATACTCTTCCATTGATACATCTAGTGGTGTCGGGTAGCTAGTACACCTACTGGTTGACTGGTTGAATGAAGTGGATGAGATACCATATTCAAAACTTAACCTGCCACCATCTTTATTGTAGTTCGTAATTACCTGTCTCCGCCAGGAGAGGGAGACAACGGAACCTAAAAGGTATGGAAGTGCCATAGACCTGTTAGACTGGGATCAATTCGCTTAGCAGGTTGCAGATCCGGCCTAGAGCGGATACGGAAACGGTATTATCAGATATAGTAGGCAGCCTCTAGACCGGATCAGCGCACTGAGTTTAAATAGAAACCAGGCTTTCCACAGGTACTGCGGAAAGCCTGGTGATGCGAGGTTA
>NC_139954.1:39080858-39083358 GCF_963454915.1 Gymnoscopelus microlampas | reverse complement strand
GTGTGTGACTGTGTGTGTGTGTGTGTGTGTGTGTGTGTGTGTGTGTGTGTGTGTGTGTGTGTGTGTGTGTGTGTGCGTGTGCGTGTGCGTGTGCGTGTGCGTGGTCGCGTGCGTGTGCGCGCGTGTGCGTGTGCGTGTGACAACAGGAAATGCATTCTTGTCCTCTGAGCTGACATCCTGTCCCAGTGGAAGCTGGGGACAGGATATTGTCAAGGTAGGTACTGTAGGATGGTCATGGTGTGTGTGCGTGTGCACGCATGCGTGCGTGCGTGCGTGGGCACACACGGCAGACACACTCTGCTAGCTCACCGCCTGATAAGATGAACATACACGCAGACACAGAGGGAGAGAGAGGCACACAGACAGAGACGAAGAGAGAAAGAGAGATGCAGAGAGAGAGATGCAGAGAGAGAGAGTCAGACAGACAGACAGACAGACAGACAGACAGACAGACAGACAGACAGACAGACAGACAGACAGACAGACAGACAGAGATAGTCTCTACATCAGGGGTCTTCAATGTGTTCAGGCCAAGGACCCCCTAGCTGAGAGAGGGATGAAGCAGGGACCTCCTCTATATCGTATAGAATTCTGTTTCAGATTCAACATTTTTTGTTTACGTGGTCTGCTCTTTTTCCCTCTACACCTGCCTGTTCCCCTCACAAAAGGAATTCTAGGGTTCAAGTGGTTAATTTAAAAAAACAAAATCCTATCACACAAAGATTTGGCGGACCCCCTATAGTGACTCTGAGGACCCCCTAGGGGTCCCAGACCCCCTGTTGAAGACTGCTCTACATGATCTCCCTCTAAGCTTGATTCATACTTAGCTGCCCGCTGGTGTTGCATGCTGTAAAAAGCAGATCTACAAGCTCTACAACGATCTACAACGCGTCACATTCATGACACGTTGTGAGCTTGCTATTTATTTACTAGAGCACGACATCGGCCCCGCAACTAAGTATACATTTGGCTTAATAAACAGTCTCACATGAACAAAAGGGCAGACCGGGGGGGTTTAACCTAAAACTATTCCTCCTCCTACTTAATCCTTTCATTCTCCTTCTCCTCCTCCTGTCTGTCATCCCTTCATCCCTGTCCTGGACATCACTGTCAACTTCACTTTGTCCTCCACAGATTATTTCACACATATATTAGACCAGGGGTCTTCAAAGGGGGTCCGGAGACCGGGACCCCTAGGGGGTCCTCAGAGCTACTACAGGGGGTCCGCCAAATCTTTGTGTGATATGATTTGTGTGATTATTTTGAACCCGCATCCCTTTTTCTGAGGAGAACTTTCGCCAAAAATAGCAGATCTACAAGCTCACAACGCCTCGCGCTGCGAGGCGTTGTGAGCTTGTAGATCGGCTATTTTTGGCAAAGAGATATAGGTGTAGAGGGGAAAAAAGAGCAGACCAAGTAAACAAAAAAAGTTCAATCTAAAACACAATTTTATACAATATAGAGGGGGTCCCTGCTTCATCTCTCTCTCAGCAGCTAGGGGGTCCTTGGCCTGAAAACGTTGAACACCCCTGTATTAGACACATCTAAGTCAAATACAACAATAGTCCACAGAGAGAGAGAGAGAGAGAGAGAGAGAGAGAGAGAGAGAGAGAGAGAGAGAGAGAGAGAGAGAGAGAGGAGGAGGTGGAGGGCTGGGCGACAGGTCAGACAGCCAATTACTGGTCTGAGATGCAAGCAACAAGGATGCCTCATTACAGCATGTATATACAGTACTGTCTGTCTGTCTGTCTGTCTGTCTGTCACATACTGTCTATATGTGTCAGTGGCATCACTTACCAAAGTAAGTGTACAACATTAAGTATATGATTATTTGAAAATTAAATTAAAAGCATGTGTGAAGTGTTCCTCATGCAGAGATATACGTACACACACACATACATACACACACACACAAACACAACGCAACGCAATCACTTTGTATGCAGTAGGTGTGATTTCTCTGTAGCAGACAGATTTAACAGGAAGAATAAGGAGAGGAGAGGAGAGGTCCAGCGTGTCAGTATGTCTGCTCTGTCAACACGGTGATACCTTCATTACACTCACTCACTCTCACCTTTTATCACACAATACAAACCACACACACACACATACACACTGGACAGCTGCCAAGCCCTCTCTCTGTGTGTGTGTGTGTGTGTGTGTGTGTGTGTGTGTGTGTGTGTGTGTGTGTGTGTGTGTGTGTGTGTGTGTGTGTGTGTGTGTGTGCGTGTGCGTGTGTGTGTGAGTGACATTATCATTGTCCAAAACACAAAAGATTGCCTGTACAAGGTCCTAGCTACAAATGAGGATAAAAGATAGTATGACCACATGTGTGGGCGCACACATGCATGCATGCACGCACGTACACACACACACACACACGCGTACACACACAGATACATGCTTGCTTGCCTTAACTCTTTCCGGAGGAACAAAGGATATTAATAAATTCATTACAAGTGAAGTCATTGCATACATGCACAAACACATGCACGCGCAC
>NC_139954.1:39068358-39073358 GCF_963454915.1 Gymnoscopelus microlampas | reverse complement strand
AGAAAGGCAGTGCGGTGCAGTATGTGTGTGCATGTGTGCGTGCGTGCGTGCGTGCGTGCGTGCGTGCGTGCGTGCGTGCGTGCGTGCGTGCGTGCGTGCGTGCGTGCGTGTGTGTGTGTGTGTGCGTGCGTGACTGTGTGTGTGCGTGTGTGTGTATGTGTGTGTGTGTGTGTGTGTGTGTGTGCGTGCTCGTGCAATAAAGAGGAAAATATGAAAGCATTGATTAGAAAAAAGGCTACAGAGAAGCTGAACAGAGAGTGTATAGCTGCTCTGAGGAGATTGATTACAGCTGATTGCAACGCTTCTGATAAGCTTGCCTTCAATCTGGACTCTGCTGCTGTGCCGTTCCAATTATCACCTTTTCTAAGACAAGAGGTTCAAACACGCTTGTGTTTAAGCCTTCCTTCTGTGTACGTGAGTGTGTTCGAGCACGCATGTGTGTGTGTGTGTGTGTGTACTTGATTTACTAAACTTGTGAGGGCCGAATATCCCCACACAAGTATAGTAAAAAAAAAAAGAAAAGACAAATTTCCATGTCCTAATGAGAGTAATGGTTGTTTTAGTAGTAGGGCATTAATTCACGAAAAAACACAAAAAGTTAAAATATGGAGATAGGAGATTTCTGCCCGACAGCAACAAAATGTGTGTATTGGTGAGGTCTGTAGTCTGCATGGACCGTTACCGTTACAGCCAACCACAACACACGCACGCACACACACAGATATATCTACAGTATCTAGGCCTTGTAATTCTGGCCTGGAAACATAAAAAGCCATTAGACTGTAGCCTACTAGTGCGAGCATAGAGCACTTTGTCAGAACATGAACCCAGTCAACTCTGCGCGTGTGTGTGTGTGTGTGTGTGTGTGTGTGTGTGTGTGTGTGTGTGTGTGTGTGTGTGTGTGTGCGTGCGTGCGTGCGTGCGTGCGTGCGTGCGTGCGTGCGTGCGTGCGTGCGTGCGTGCGTGCGTGCGTGTGTGTGTGTGCGTGTGCGCATGCGCGTGTGTAAGAGATGCTGTCAGGAAGTGACACTGTAAAGTGATACAATAAAAAGACAACAGAAAATCATTTTGTGGCATTAGGCTCTCTGCTGATAAGTGCACACACACAAACACACACTGTTAAAAAAGTGCAGACCAGGCCCAGACAGCTGGCGTAGTGGTCCGGGCACCTAGGCTGCTGATGCAGCCTGACAGCGTGTCGCGGCATCGAATCCCGATTCCGACAACCTTTGCTGCGTGTCACTCCCCATCTCTCTCTCCCCATTTCCTGTCAGTCTACTGTATTCTATCAAATAAAGTCATAAAAAGGCAATTCTGATTGGCTGGGAGTGTCGCAGGGTGGGGCTACATACATTGTCTATAACACTGCTAACGAGAACAGATGAGTAGAATTTGTTCACCGCCAAACAGAAGTATAATTATGCACATACCACACTGTACGATGTAATTCTAATGAATAGAAGTAGTCCGGGTTGTAATTAATGACACCTGGATGACAACAATATTAATGAGGAAGTTAACAGGGAAAATACGTGAGGAAATGGCTGCACATCAGGAGGGTAAACAACTCTCTGCTTCGTGTCGGGTTGTAGCACACCCCTCATATATTTATTCAAATCAAGGGGTGGGCAATCACCTCATTTTGATCTAGTACCAGGTGATAATAAGCAAGGGATATAATCAATGGGGAGCATGGTCATTATTGAGAAATAAACCCCCTTCACAGTGATTAGACTTCATCGCCCTGAAGGGGTTTATTTCTCAATAATGACCTGCTTGCTCCCCATTGATTATCCCACTTATTACACAGCTAAATAATATATAAATGAATAAATTGACCCAAAAGAAACAACAAAACGAAGGAATTCATTGCTTATGCTGATGAAAGTTGCCAGGTGCATCCAGTGCAACGTGGTCGCCTCGGTAAACAACAGGAAGTGTTGATAAAATGGAATCAATATTCAGCATTTGTCTATTTCTCGCTTGAAAAGTTTTCAAAAACATCCTTGACAAGCAATGTTTAGCCTGTAAATGACAATGTGTGTTTGTTTACATGGCTGCCATGTTGGATACGGCACAACATCAAGCAGCGCAGATTGATATGAGCCAGATGCTCTGAGTCTTTGATTAGACAGCGGTCTGTTATTGCGTTCAGCGGTTCATTATTCAAAAGTAACAGACCGATGAATTCAGTGATTGACCATTCAGAATCAAGCATTCAACCAAGCCGTGTAATAATATAAAATGATAACTGGATCCAATGGAATTCTTTTTTCTTTTCTTTTCTTTTCTTTTCTTTTCTTTTCTTTTTCCATTTCCTGAAAGGTAATGGTTTTGGACGAAAACCACAATATCTCCATAGCGACACTTTTCGAGCTTGCAGATCTGCTACTTTTGATATTTTTGAATTTGAATCCTGAAAAGTAACAGTTTTGGACATATGAGGATTCTACCCGTCAGAGACAATATGTACAAATACACATTATCAAGAAAGAAAGAAAAGAAAAAAACTAAAACAAAAAAAAACATTCCCTTGTTTCCTTCTGTCTCCTCTTGCTCCTGGTAAAGTTTTCCTTTCCTTATTTACTTCCTCTGGGTCCATTTCCTCTCACTTCCTTTCTCCCAGAGAGACCTCTTCCCTTCCATCCTGCCCCCCCCCTCCCCCCCACACACACAGAGACACACTCCCCCCTTCCTCTCTCCTTTCCTCTCCACTCCTCCCTCCCTTTTCCTGCCCGATGGACAGGCTCTGAGAAAGCAGCTGTGTTCCGCCGAGAATTACATAACTTTCGGTGTGCGTGTGTGCGTGCGTGTGCGTGTGCGTGTGCGTGTGCGTGTGTGTGTGTGTGTGTGTGTGCGTGTGTGTGTGTGTGTGTGTGTTTTAGTAGCCCTGAGACGGAGCCGAGAACAATGTGCCTGCAGCTGGAACGACTGGAAAACGAACAAAATGGATACACACGCACGCACGCACACAAACACATACACACACTTGCACGGTCAATAAAGCCTTTTAAACGTATAGAAGGGAACGCTTGCATAGCTCAGGGAGTAGAGGAGGAGAGGAGAGAAGGATGAGAAGAGAGCTGAGGTCAAACACTGAACTAACATCTCAATTCATTTGCAACCCTGTTATTGCTTTCTCCTACTCTTCTCCTCGCTCTGTCACTCTCCTCCCCTCCCCTCCCCTCTCCTATCGTCCTGTCTCCTCTCTTCTCCTCTACCCCTGTCTCTCCTCTCCTTTCCTCTCTTCTCCTCTACCCCTATCTTTCCTCTCCTCTCCATCCATCCATCCATCCATCCATCCATCCATCCATCCATCCATCCAGCCAGCCAGCCAGTCAGTCAGTCAGTCAGTCAGTCAGTCAGTGTGTCTAGGCATGGGGAATTACTGGGCTGTGAAATGTGGAATACTGCTGCAGTGGTCTGAAATCTGCATGCATGGCAATTCATTATCTTGTCAAATGTGACTTCTTCCCCAGGCCTGTCTGAAGACGAAAAAAAAAGGAAAAAACAAGGAAGAGAGAGAGAGAGAGAGAGAGAGAGAGAGAGAGAGAGAGAGAGAGAGGAGAGAGAGGAGAGAGAAGAGAGAGAGGAGTAGTGACAGGACCCAATTCCTTCAGTACAGTCCATGCACTGTCTACAACATGCCGTGCTAAAACAAGAGGGGGACAGGTGGAGTAAATTACAGCAGTGGTTTAAAAACGTCCTGGGCCCATAGTACACAGATGGGCAAGACAAAAATATCAAGGCACACCTGCATTCATAGCAATCTATAAGCTCACACAACGCATTACATCACAAGCTTATAGATACACAGAGCTTACGGATACACAGAAAAGAAAATACATAATGGCATGCCTAAAAATAGGGATGCCATGTTGAAGGTTGTATATATATATATATATATATATATATATATATATATATATATATATATAGAATAGTGTAGAGTACAATAAAATGGAATAATTCAAGAGGCTACCGAGAGAGTAAAAACAAGAGATTAAATTACAATAGAGATGTTTTGATAGACAGACACAGTCTGAAAGTTATTTTCATAATCGCCCTAAAACCTCCGCTGACCTGCGGGCGATAGATAACACGTTTTCATTCTGTTGTCTGAAGATCAGTCGACATAGATTTGGATCAAACGCTCTCTCTCTGCTTACCTAAAAATATCTCTTAAAAAACAAAAGACTTTAAACACCACGCTGCCTGCAATGTCCCAAAATAGTCGTCTGAGGAATAATGCAAGAGTCTAGACTGACAAGACACGACTGTGAGGCACGCACCAGAGAGAGAGAGAGAGGGAGAGAGGGAGAGAGAGAGAGAGAGAGAGAGAGAGAGATGGAGGGATATAGTGAGTGACCCATTTTCATTGCAGTCCATACTTAGATGAATGAGAAAGAACACACACACACACACACACACACGTGCGCGCGAGTGTGCACGCACACAAATCCACTGTTAAACTCAGACAGACACGCGGCTTAAAACAGAGACAAAGATAAAGAGTTTGGAAATAATTTGTCTGTTTCTCTCCACAGACTGTCGTTTCAGGTGAGCTTGGTTAATTGGCTGTCGTGTCTCACCAGCTGTAATGACTGTCTGCAGCTCTGCGCCCCGTGTGTGTGTGTGTGTGTGTGTGTGTGTGTGTGTGTGTGTGTGTGTGTGTGTGTGTGTGTGTTGTGCGAGTGCGTGCGTTGAAGGAGGTAAACAACAGAACGATTTCTATTAGCCAACAGCCACACACACGCACGCCCCCCCAACCACACACATACACACACAACCTTTCTGTCTTGTGACACTAATTTATCCACTTCCTCAATCCATCCATGCTCTCTCTCTCTCTCTCTCTCTCTCTCTCTCTCTCTCTCTCTCTCTCTCTCTCTCTCTCTCTCTCTGGCAGTGAACGATGTGTTCTTTGTTCACGGGAACAGACAGACAGACAGACAGACAGACAGAAATGCTGGCTGCGCTCCATGGGGAGCCCAGAGGGG
>NC_139954.1:39050858-39060858 GCF_963454915.1 Gymnoscopelus microlampas | reverse complement strand
CACACATTCACTGTGGGGCTATTGCTTCCCAGCAGTTGAAAACGCACAAAAAAAAGAAGATATCACCAAAAAAAAAAAAAAAAAAAGTCAAAATGAATTATGTCTCTCACCTGCTGCCAGTTCTCCTCCAGGGAAGGCATGGCCGAGAAATAACCGGTGTCGTGCACCAGTTGAAGTTCCTGGAAAATACTGTAATTCGCCAACACGTCCATGTTGATGCGATTAAGTTGAGAAGAGAAAAAACCCACCACAAAAATATAGATATGTGTGTGGAACGCGACAAAGTCCCACAAGAATCCACCGGAATGGAACGCACTCCAAAAAAAAAAATACAACACGATCGTACAAAACGATAAAAGCTGAGATCCGTGCTTATTATAGTTTTTTTTACTATTATTATTATTATTATTATTGCCTCCGTGCGTGCACCTGAAAGTCCTGCCTCCACCTCCTCCTCCTCCTCCTCCTCCTCTCTCCCAAAGATGAGCACTTATTAAGAAAATACAATCAAAATAGACAGAGGAGGGGGGGAAATAGTTGTATAAATCCGCTACGCCAGTCCAGTGTGTCACTCACGCACACACACACCAAACACGCGTCTTTTCTTTTACTTTAGAATAGAAGTGCAGCAGCATTGGTTGGTCAGGGGTAATAGTGTAGTAGAGGGAGGGTTGCCAGGTCCTGGGCTCAGGCTGGCGCTAGATGTCTGTCTGGGGGAAGGAAGGAAGGAAAGGACTTCAAAAACAAGCAGAAAAACGTCCATCTATGTCCGCATGTGGCAGATTGGAATCTTTGTGAAATAGAATTCCGGCGTGTTGTTGTTGTTGTTTGGTCTCTTCCATGCAAGGCATGCAGCTCCTCTCCTCTCCTCCTGTCCGGGAACCAGACTCCAGACTCCGGGCAGCAGGCTGCAGGCAGGAGTGGATGGATGGATGTAAGGAGGGGGGGTGTAGTGAGGGGGGGGCTGACAGTCACTCTCTACTGCCGCTGCAAAAAGCACGGGAGAGAGCCTGGCCAGTGTTGCCAGACTTTGTGGTTTCCACGAAAACAAGCCCCAAAAAGAAGCGACTATACTAGGGGGTCCACCGCAGCATGAGGGGGTCCCCCCCAGCAAAAGGAGTTAGTATGCCATCTAAATCAGCTTTACCACTTGAACCGTATTCATCGGCTATTTGAAAATAGCAGATCTAGAAGGCGAAAAACATTTTAGACACACACATCATCTCTTATGGGGGTCCCTGACACAAAATTGAAAATTGTGAAATATTTTCAGATGTAGGGGTCCGGCCACGGACAAATACACATTATTTCGGGGTCTATAACTACAACAATAGAAAGCAAGTACCCTAATAAGCAACTACACTTAACTACTGCTTTATAAGCAACTTAACAGAAAAAGAAAAAAACAAGCCCTAAGACGCTTATAAAAAGCGGACGTGGCAACGCCAGTAGCTTGGCTGGCCGTGGGATGGAGGAGGGGAGGAGCCCGCGCGTCAATCAATTTCGTGCGTGACCTTATAAGGTAAATAGGGTTGATGATCTCACTCGCGTCCAATTAAGGCGGCGCCGAAACGGAGGGGAGGGGAGTGGGCGGAGGCTAGAGGGGAGAGGAGGCACGCCATTGGCCGCGCGCGGCTGTCACTCCGGCCCCAACATGGCAGTGAAAGGTGAGCTATTTTTAGAAGGCTATATAATGAGGCGCGCCGACGCTGGAGCCTCAGTCAGTCAGAGAGAGCTGTGCGGCTAAGAAGGAAGCAGAGCAGTCTGCTCTCTCTCTCTCTCTCTCTCTCTCTCTCTCTCTCTCTCTCTCTCTCTCTCTCTCTCTCTCTCTCTCTCTCTCTCTCTCTCTCTCTCTCTCTCTCTCTCTCTCTCTCTTTCTCTCTTGTTCTCTCGTTCTCTCTCTGTGTCTCTCTGTACAATCTACTATTACACATCTCACAGAGATTCTCAGCCTTTTTTGTCTCCGCCAGGCCGAAAGGCATGACCGAGACTGTTTTGCACCCTGTCCGTGTGTTTGTCCATCCGTCCGTCCGTCCGTCCGTAGTTCCTAATCTCCGGCACCACTGGCTTGATCGCAGCGAAACTGTGCACACACACTCCCTGGATGCAAGAGCAGAACCTCTAGCCCAAATGTTTCACATGGGCCTGTTATAGCGCCACCAGGAGGCCGATTTGTGCAAAACACATGTTTTTGCCAGTATTCCTACAGATTTTGTCCAAACATCAGGCAAATCGTTACACAGTATCTCCATAGTCAATAAACGAAATCGCTCGATCCCCCAACGGAACCTGAATGAGTCTGTAACCTGCATATGGAAGTATCCAATCTGATATATGATGAACCCTTGGTGTGTGCCTGCTTATCACCTCACTGACATGTACAATTGCTTTCAATGACCTGTGCCTAACTCGATATAGCGTTTAAAGATCATGGACTGTTTTCTATATACATACATGTTTTTGGAGATTTTACGTTGTGTATTTGTTTTGTTGTCTGTTATCATTTTCTTTGTGAGTGTTGCCTGTTTTTTGTTTTGTTTTGTTTGGATGTTGTTTATATCTTACTCTCACTGTTTGGAGATACTCTGTGTATTTGCTTATTTGCTTCAGTAATTGTCTGTACTACCTATGAGTATGTAAAATAACAAAAACGAATAAACAAAACGTTTAAAAAATAAAAAAATAAAAAAAATAAACAAAATCGGTCTAAGATTGGCTTCAAAGTTTCCAGGAGTGCTCCGTTTTGAACAAAATGCCTCAAATCATGAACGCAGCATGCATGCGATTTCCGTGAAACTGAACTCCTATACCTAAATGTTGTGAACGTTTTGGCTCTGGTGGCTTGGGAAAAGACAAACCGCTGACATAAACAGCTGTAATGGATGGTGATGTAACGGCCTTACCCAACAGAACTTCTCCTGTGGTTTGGGGTTTGCGCTGTTTTCACTGGCAACCCTCAAGCATCCTCTAAGCACAGGTCCATGATCTGACTAGGGTTGGGATACTTTTTAGGATTTTAACGATTTCGGTTCCTTAACAATTCCCTCTTACACTTATACAGGTCTGTAACTCTGAGAGTGTACAAATGAAACCAAATGGACCCGTAAGGGTCCATGGTTCCATTTGTACACTCTCAGAGTTATGGTGGTCCTTGAAATTAAAAACTTTGAGAACCACCGGTATTATAATTGTATAGCAGACAAGAAGTCCAAATACCAGCTCTGACAGTGTGATAAACCGGTTCCGGAAACTGTTCCAAATGTGTTCCAGATTCCAATTCCTCAATGTTGGTTCTTCCAGTTCCACCGATTCTGGATCCCAACCCTATATTACAAAGGATGTAAAGGCAGTGACCGTCTTCATTTCAAGGACCCCCAGTTTGATTTGATATGCATGTGATATCATTTTAATCTCTGGGACTACGATGTAACATCCTTAGTGTTAATTTAACTCTGACAATGTAGAAATGGAACTAAATGGACACTTGTACACTCTGAGTCACAGAACCTGTAAGGGTCCATTTGTTTCCGAGCTATCAATCATTTAGGAACCTCTGGAACCCCCCACAAGGACCCCTGGGAGGTCCACGGACCCCACTTTGAGAACCACTGATTTAAGGAGACCATGTCTTTTTGCTTTAGTGCTTGGTTGCCCATCCAAGGTGCATCTGAACCAATACATTATGTCCATAATCATCATCAGCCTTCACATGTAAATACTTACAGTATTTGATTAGGGTTTGTAATTTTTGGGTGATATTGAAGCTGGTAAATTCCATAGTGGCCCTGATTTGAAGTAATACAATGTTGTTCTCTCTCAAAAGAATGATTCATAATGCCAAATAAATAACACATCTCCTGCAAACTCCAGGTTCTAAGCATTATTATTTGAAGCATTGCACTGTATTTGGGTAAAACATGCATAAAGAATATCTTATTTATACTGTAGGTAGCCAGGTTGTGCCCACTGCATACCAGAAAAGCTTAATTAGGAATGCAAGGAGAGAGAGAGAGAGAGAGAGAGAGAGAGAGAGAGACAGACAGACAGACAGACAGACAGACAGACAGACAGACAGACAGACAGACAGACAGACAGACAGAGGGTGAGAGAGAGAAAGAGAGCACGAGAGACAGACAGACAGACAGACAGACAGACAGACAGACAGAGGGTGAGACACACGCACAGAGAGAGAGAGAGAGAGAGAGAAAGAGAGCACGAGAGAGAGAGACAGACAGACAGACAGAGAGACAGAGAGACAGACAGACAGAGACAGAGGGTGAGACACAGACACACGCACAGAGAGAGAGAGAGAGAGCATGTATTATGTTCCATAATTGGGACAATTTGTCTCTGACTCTCAGAGAACATTGAGACACAATGATATTCACGTCACGTCATGTGCCTTCACTCCCTACATGCACTTGTATGAATATGGACAACATGCATGTACCTACATATCGTCACTGCAGAAACCTCCTATCTCCATATTTCAACTTTTTTCTGTTTTTTTGTTTAGTCTTTTTTTTGTAAATGAATGCCCTACTTTATTGGCAGACACAACTAGCGAAAATATAATAATTTAGCTATTTAGAAAAACAAATGAAAGTGGTTAAAGTTGCACAACGGTATATAACTTTCTTGACAATCTTGACCTTCAGGTCATAGTTTGTGTCAAACCAGAAACAGGACGTGTCAAAGGTCATGATGTCTCACCTAGACACAGGATCTAAATGTCTCAATAGAAGAGCAGGGAAACCAAATACCACCGCCTCAATTGTAGAAGTTATACAGTATTGTATTAGCATACACATAATTGTATTGTATTGTATTACATACACATAAGTGTGACAGTTGGTTTTATAAATATTTAGCCAATCAAAAGTACTCGGACTAAACAATATAACTACATTGGTTCCATTGGAACCCAGCTTCTTGTAACCATAAAAATAACCAATTCTGACATACTGTAGAAGGTTTCCAAGCCGACGGTGGCGATATACAACATACACTGAGGGGAATCCGTGTGTTAGACTTGTGGGTCACCTACTTTGACAAACTGACCTAGACATGAGACAAACAATGCCATGCCTCAGTGCCTGCTTAACCCATTAACCACTTAAACCCCATATGAGTAACCGGAGTCCCTCAGGGCTCAATACTAGTGTCTTCTCTGTTTTCTGTTATTGTGGGGGAAAGCTTTAGCTGAAAATAACCCATCGACAAGCTCACTATGTGACCCAGCGCGTCGCGTTGTGAGCTTATCGATCTGCTATTTTCAGCTAAAGCTTTCTCCACAACAAGACGGATGCTGGGCTTTAAAGTGGTTAAGACCTGAGGCCGACTCTAATGTCTTCTAAATCAGTGGTTCTCAAACTTTTTGTGCCAAGGACATCCCAAAATGATATGTATTTGGCCGCAGAGCCCCATCTGAAAATGTTTTGTGCCAGGGACCCCCCAGAAGAAAAGATTTGTGTTAAAAAAAATCCTAAAATTCTTTCAAATACTTTCAACATAATACAGCCATTCCAAGAAAAAATGTAAATAAAAGCACAGCTTAGCAATCCCAATAACAGTATTGATTACAGGGAAGTTCTCACAATCATCTGATTTGTTCTATCAAGATCAAATCAGATGATGTTCTATCAAGATCAATGTTCGTTTGTTCATTTAAGGTTCATATACATCCAAAAACTGTCCCATGTTCATTTTTCACTTTCAAGATGTTTTAAAAGATTTCATAAATTGTACAAGCTCACAGCGTGGCACTGTGAGCTTGTATATCTGCTATTTTTGAAGAGCCATGCTAAAATGACACAGATGCTTTCCCGGTTCTAATGGATTAAGCCCAATTTGTATGCTTTGTCGCGCAATGGCATCACAGACCGAAAACAGCAGATCTCGATGTGAGCTTACAGATCTGCTATTTTCGGTCAGCGACACTGTTGTTCGATGAAGCCTGAATTAGGTAATAAGGTCACACAATTAATGACACTTGCTGCACTGAAGCCACAAATGTCCTCCACTCGTCACCTCCTCCGCCCCCCCAAAGCCAAGCTCCACACCGTGGGCGACCGGGCCTTCTGCTGGGCTGCCCCTCCACTGTGGAACTGACCACACCTGACCACCTGTCTGAGCTCCATAGTCTGTTGACGCTTTTAAGAGAGGACAGAAGACTTTCCTTTTTAACAAGGCATTCGTTTAGCTATATAATGTTTTATGTCCTAGTTCTTATGCTCATTATTATTATTACTATTACTATTATTATAAAGCACTGTGTAACATTGGTTTAAAAATAAATAAGCTTTAATTAAGCTCACTTACTTTTTATACAGCACCAAACGTGCTGTCCATCAACGGTCAGCCCTGTGTGGAATAAAGATTTACTACAAATTCTGTGCCAGCTATTTGAGTGCTCCAACTTTTCTCACCTTTAATTGGTCTACTATTGGACATGTTTATTGGCCTTGTCTTATCTTTTATGTTTCTGTCACTGTGGTTGATCACGCCTCATATCTATCTCCCTTTTGTTTGTTGATTGTAGTGCGAAGGCACACTTGAACTCTTGTACGTTCAAAAGCGTTACTTTTCAGGAAATGGGGAAATAACCTGTGTTCCAATGTAGTAATTCTTTAGTCACAATCACACACTATCGTTAATACTTTTCAGACACACCTAACCACTTTCACGTTCAAAATTGCTGACGCACAAAGCATACAAAGTTTTAAAAAATAAATATGGAGGTACAAGGTTTCTGCCCAGCAGCGATGATATGCAGTACATAATGAGAATCCAAAAGAGGACACACTTGAGAGATTGCCCAGGAGCAGCTCTGTTGGTACAGTACCAAAGCTGTTGGTCTCTCAGACAAACGAGTGCTGTTGGTCATGTTTGTTTGTCTGATGCTACCCATTGTGTAAAATGTCCTCATAACCTATGGAATAATGGGCTTGCTGTATTCATTTCTTTGCTCCAAGCTGCCACTCCCACTGGTTACAATGTGGCTACAAATGAAACCAATGTATCACTTTTCACATTCAGCTCCTGCAACGCCTATTGCATTTTTTGAAATAATTTAAAAGTGCTATATAAAAAATAGCTTGAAAGTTCCAAAACATTAAAAAGGTTACATTTATTATTATACATATATGGTTGCCGTCTAAAAGAAGGCCTATGTGTCTATCTGGAGATACATTCGCAAACCGCTGGATTGATCAAACGCCAAATCTCTAGACTCTTTCAAAAGTGAAGGCGTCTGTCTATAAGGAGGTGAATGCCGGTCAATTTGGGCTGAAACCATGCCCAAATAAGGAATCATACATCATAGATACGTCATAAGTTGCGTCATAAAGTCTGAGATCCACATGAAGCCAGGCCGTTATTGGACTCCGTCTACTGTTTACTCTTTTACTTGAAACTTTGAAATTCCTTTTTTTTTAAGGAAATTAAAAGGAAAAAGCAGATCCGCAAGCTCAACGCTTCGCAATGTGACACAATGTGAGCTTATAGATCAGCTATCTTTGATATCCATCGTACAATGACATATCTATAGAGGGCTTACGAGTGGTTAATTTGTTACACATTTTGAGCAAGTACAATCATTTCACTTCCTCAGAATACTGCTAGACAACAACAACAACAACAACAACTAACTTTGGCTTACTTGAGGGCCTTCTCTTCATAGCACAGGGAAGTCACAAACCTCAGACTGCATTGTCTATACATTTTTTTGCATCTTCAGCATGTTATTTAACACCCTTTGGTAGACAATGCAATGATAGAGTAGGTTTCTGTTCCTATCAAGTTGCCAACGTACGTGACACATAAAACACAAGTAAAGGGTACAGAGGTAAAGCAGTGTTCAGCGCATCACGTGTTCCTGGAATCATTGTGCATCACAGAGGAATTAGGAAGAGTAGTGGTCCAAAGATGGACTGCTTTGTTTGCGGTCACATACTGGATATATGCCTTCTTTAATAGGAACCTGACCCCAATGCTTTCTTTACTTGAAGGCTTTCTCTCCACTTTGTTACACAGGGGAGACATAAATGGCCGTTTTGTCCTCTCTGTTGAGCACACTACATTTATTCAATCCTTGTAGACCTTGGCACTGCAGCCGCTATAATAACTATCTATCTAATCGGTCTATACTGTACACTGCTGTCTATCTATCTGTCTGTCTGTCTGTCTGTCTGTCTGTCTGTCTGTCTGTCTGTCTGTGTCTCTCTCTCTCTCTCTCTCTCTCTCTCTCTCTCTCTCTCTCTCTCTCTCTCTCTCTCTCTCTCTCTCTCTCTCTCTCTCTCTCTCCGTCCCTGGAGACTGTAGGGTCTCGGTGGAGTAGCAGGGGCAGATGGCTTCTAGATTGGCTGTTTCGGAACATTTTCTCCATTGATTTTTACAGCTCTCTCTGCCAATAGGAATTAGTCGGAACAGAGGGGGGAGGAGGCACTGGAAGAGATGGAGAGATGGGGAGCAAGGAAAAGAGGAGTGTGTGTATACATATTTGAAAGAGTGTACACACACACGCACGCACACGCGCACACGCACACACACACACACACACACACACACACACACACACACACACACACACACACACACACACACACACACGCACACACACACACAGACACACACAGAGAGATGGATATAGGCCTATAATATGAGCCTATGAATATGTTATTGTGTGAGAGTGCACTCTGCTAGCATTATTAGCCCATATACCACACTCAAATACCTTTAATGTTTTCTATAATGTTTAAAAATGCTGACCCCCTCCTGTCCACCCGCCATTTAGCCATGGTCTTCCGACCGCCACTGTGCGCGTTCACGCAAATCTTCACTTAGCATTTGTAGGCCTACTGCTGACTAAAGCGGGGGGGGAAACTTTCACTTTTACATAACCACTTAAATCCTATATTATCGTCTCTGTCGCCAGTCCAAAACTGTTACTTTTCAGGATTCTAATTCAGAAATATCAAAATAGCAGATCTGCTAGCTCGAAACGCGTCGCTTGCAGATCTGTTACTTTTGATACCTTTGTGTGACGCTGTAGTATGATTAAGTAGGGCATTAACTGACGATAAAACCCAAATAGTTAGAATATGGAGATTCTACCCGACAGCAACGATGTACTTCATCATTCACCGAATAGTGAAAATAGCTGATCTTACAAGCTCACATTTTGAATGAGACGCTTTTTTCCCCAAAAATGTTTTAATTGTATAAAATGTCTTTTTACAATTCATGCTAAAAGTATACCACAAAACGCTCCTTGGAGCTTGTTTCCATTGTGGTCCTTTGTACTCAATTAATCACAAATTACTGTAAAATACAGAGAATGCAATACAATACAAAATATACTTCAGATTACATGCCCATAATAGGGACACCATGCCTCAATGTGGCTAATTTGAGGATTTCTTCTGTGAAATCATTAGTTACCATCGTGGTGTCCCCAGACAAAGTTTTCATGTCGTGGACATATTTCCTGGCCAGTGGTCCAGGGTCATTCATTATAGCCGGCAGATGATTAAGTACATCTGCCAACGGTTTCTAGGCGCAGAGTCAGGACCGGTTTGGCACGTGGCCACTGGCTGACGTAAGGAACAGCATCATGATTCAACCAATCCCAAAGCAAACAGAGCAGGCTGCATCTCACATCATAGTTTGCTGTCGGACAGAAACCATGTATCTTCATATTTTCAACAATTGCTTGTTCTCTTCCATAAGTGAATGCCCTACTTCGTCATACTACAGCAGTGGTTCTCAAACTTTTTCATGTCAAGGACCCCCAAAGTTACACTTATTAGCCCGCGGACCCCCATTTGAAAAGATAAGCCAGGGACCCCAATAAGAGAAGGTTTTTACGGCTCTCTAGCAGTGATTCTCAACCATTTTATTTTCAAGGACCCCCAGTTTGATATGCATTAGAGCTACGGACCCCCATTTAATGGCATTCATACCTCTGGGACCCCAATTCATATTGTAAAATCAATGTTAA
>NC_139954.1:39038358-39045858 GCF_963454915.1 Gymnoscopelus microlampas | reverse complement strand
TACAGTAATGCAGCAGAGCCTATTACTGCATCCAAGGTCTAAGAAAGTAAATCCTTTGGTTCCCTAACTTGCATCCTTTCACTGCATTCTACTCCCGCCCACCGACGACGCATTGAGGAAACGATGTGATCATGAGAGAGGACATGAAGAAACGTTGTTTAGAGAAGTGGCACGTTTACTTCCTCTGAAGCGTCATGTTAAACCACGATACTAGCCTTCATGGCTCTGTTTAGACACGCATGCACGCACACACACATGCACAAACATTGATGGTAATGAAAGAACAGCCGTTAACAGTATTGGGCAGAAACACGTTGCTTAACCCATTAAGACCTGAGGCCGAGTCTACAAATGCCTTCTAAATCAGTAGTTCTCAAACTTCTTTTGTGCCAAGGACCCCCAAAATGATATGTATTTGGTCACAGACCCCCATCGGAAAGTATTTTTTGCCAGGGACCCCCGGAAGAGAAGATTTGTGTAAAAAAAAAATCAAAACTATTCAAATATTTTCTAAAACTTTCAAACATTTTCAAAAATAGCTGATGTACAACGAGGCACGCAGTGAGATTGTAATATCTGCTATTTTGGAGAAGCATTGTTCTAAACCACTGTTCTAAATCCTAAGAGTTTTCTGAAAATCTTATGTTGCTATATACGTATAGCTAAAATGTAAAATGACACAGATGCATTCCTGGTTATAAAGGGTCAATAATGTATTACTGTAATATTAATAATTTCCCCGCTAACAAGTAGTGCAACTTAGTGCTATTGCCAAAACAGTAATATTATTACATATTACTGATCCTAGTAACGCTGCATTACTGCGTTACACAATGCTACCTGTAGACATCTTCCAGGTGATTGAAGTGATCATTAACAATGAGTGTCACCTGTACATTGTCACCTCCTCCTTAAAAGGAAGTAGATACCTTCAATTCCACACACTGACAAAGGCTAGTCGAAACGTTTGTTTCTAATCTAAGCCTAAGGCATATGGAGCGAAAACTCCTTGATCTTGATCTTGTCATTCTGAGTGCGATACACTTGTCAATGATTGTTATGCTTTAAGAGGACAACGCACCAGAAGAGTCAGAGCGCGGTGGTGTGTGAGTTACAATGAACGCAATTTGTCTTTGTTTCTGACCGAGCTAAGAAGGAATGTTTTCCCCAGACTAGGGGTTAAGAGGTTAAATTGACCCGCTACAATTTCACCCGGACGTGCGCGCACACACACACACACACACACACACACACACACACACACACACGCGCACGCGCACACGCACGCACGCACGCACGCACGCACACACACACACACACACACACACACACACACACACACACACACACACACAATGTTGCCAGCTGTAGAGGCAGAGTCATTAACATTGTTCAGATTGGAAAGTCTTCCTGGATGTAAACATTCATGTGTCCTCGCTCCTAGCTCATCAGTGATGTCTCCTAATCCTCCCTCCTCACTCCTTGACAACAACAGCAGGAAGAGACCTGAAAGCAGGAAGAGACCTGAAATGACCGTCAAAAAATGGTGGACTGGGTTGAACTTCCGGTTCAGTTGAGGATAGAGAGCACTGCAGTTGAACTTCCGGTTCAGTTGAGGATAGAGAGTAGTGAGGAAACTTCAGACGTGGGATGCAGCCTGTTATCTCCCCGTCTTTGTCTCCATTTCTGACTCTGCTATTCTCTCATTGTCATTCTCTCCCTCTCCCTGTCTGTCTCCCTGTCTCCCTCCCTGTATGTCTCCCTCCCTGTCTGTCTGTCTGTCTGTCTGTCTGTCTGTCTGTGTGTCTCTCTCTCTCTCTCTCTCTCTCTCTCTCTCTCTCTCTCTCTCTCTCTCTCTCTCTCTCTCTCTCTCTCTCTCTCTCTCTCTCTCTCTCTCTCTCTCTTTTAGTCTCTCAATTCAATATAATTCAATTCAATTCATTGGGCTGTATTGGTAACCATATGTTACTATTGCCACATCAAATGTAAAATAAAATCAAATAATTGTATTTATGATTAAAGATATAGACCTAAAGTGATCTGCTCTGTTTGTACCATGATGTGCATGGTGCAGGAATACACATTTTCCGTAGTTGTAATCCACTGGATGTCCTTTTCTTGTCACAACAGCTCACATCAACACATTGCTGTACTAAACGACATGTTGTTTTTGTTGCTGTCGTTGTTGCTGTTATTAGTCATGTTCTTGAGGTGTTTTTAATCTGTGGGAAGTGTGTGTATCTATTGTCCTGGAACTGTACAGTTGGCAGGTACTTAAAAGCTTAGGTTTCCACCTCATCTTGTGTGTGAGGCTATTTTCACTGAGTCTATACATAGTCCAGATTTCCCTTAGTTTTGGACCAGTCAAAGTGCTCAGGTGTTCTCTCTGCCTCTCTCTCTCTCTCTCTCTCTCTCTCTCTCTCTCTCTCTCTCTCTCTCTCTCTCTCTCTCTCTCTCTCCATACCTCCCCGTTCTCCATTTCTCTCTCTTTTATCAGCCTCTCTGTCTCGGGTTGATAACGTCTTCTGAGACAAAATGTGGATTTAGGGGTGCGGGTGGTGGTTGGGTTAAAGGGAATCTAGGAAAAAAGAAGAAGAAGAAAGGGATGATTAATTTAGTGTGAGGGAATGATAGTTTCAATGATAAAGGGAATTCATTTATTCCTCTTCTTTCATCTGGGGTGCTGCCACTGTGTGTGTGTGTGTGTGTGTGTGTGTGTGTGTGTGTGTGTGTGTGTGTGTGTGTGTGTGTGTGTGTGTGTGTGTGTGTGTGTGTGTGTGTGTGTGTGTGTGTGTGTGTGTGTGTGTGTGTGTGTGTGTGTGTGTGTGTGTGTGTGTGCGCGCGCGTGTGTGTGTATGTGTAGGGAGTGAAGGTGTAAACACATATGAGCGGCCGGCCAAATGGACGGATGGACGGATGGGCAAGCGGGCGGGCGGACGGAAGGATGATAGATAGATAGATAGATAGATAGATAGATAGATAGATAGACATATGGCACCCCTCTCATTCCAATGGGTGACTTCAACATACCTGCAGACAAGTATCTTCATGTTATCTCTCTTCTGTCTTCAATCGACCTCTCCTTATCTCCTTCTCCTCCTACTCATGAAGCTGGTAGTCTATTGGACCTACAGTGTTCTCTATAGAGCCTGCTGGCTCCCTCTGACCTCTCTGTCTACTCCCCTTCGTGTCTCTTTCAACCTTCATCGTACAACCTACCCAACCTTAAACTGTCACCATCTTGGCGGACCTGAGGTCCCTAAAGCCCACCTCTCTTTTGTCTTCTACCCTCTCATCTCTTCCCTCCCCTGATTCCTTCCATCCTTGTTCCTCTTCACTATGTCATCAGTCTTTGACCATCACTGCCCTCTCTCCTTCAAGCCTGTGTACGCCTTTGGCTCCTTGGTTATCTGAACCCCTCAGAGCTGATTCAACACGTCTCTGGGTATAGCTTAAAGGAAAGGGCCACAAAACTGGCCAATCAGATGACCCGTCCCACTTTCACTCACTCCTCTCTGACTTCTCCCTCTCATTATTCACTTCCAAGTTCACTTTCTAAGATTCTTATTCACCTTCCCCTCCCTTCTGAAATCCCTTCCACATGCTCCTCTATCCCGCGCTGCTGAAGCTTTCATCACCTACTTTGATAAGAAGGTTGATGACATCAGAAGCTCTTTCACCCATCCACCTCTTTCTCTCATCTCTCATCCCACTAACCAAACATTGAACTAACCTAATGCTGGCCACAACATATCATACCTGTCTTCCTTCGCTCCTCTATCTCCAGAAGAGGTCCTAGAGTTTGTGTCATCCACCAGACCGATCACCCATCCCCTCTCCTCTCCATCTTCTAGACCATTGCCACTGATCTACTCCCGTTCATCACCACCATCATCAACACTTCCACAACCACAGGCTCTGTCCCAGCTGCCTTTCAGTCAGCCATAGTCACGCCAATCCTCAAGAAACCAACCCCTTGCACCTTCAGTAGTCAAGAATTACACTCCTTTCGTTTCTTTCCGAAACTCTTGAATGAGTTGTATCTAACCAGCTATCTCTCCATCTCTCACAAAATACCTAAGCAGTCAGGATTCAAGCTGGTCCACTCCTCTGAAACAGCATTTCTCGCAGTCACAGAGGCACTCCAGGCTGCCTCCAAATCCTCAGTTCACGTCCTTCTTGACCTATCTACAGCATTTTACTCGGTCAACCTTCAGCTTCTCCGGGACACCCTTTTTTCTGACCTGGAAGTGGTTTTCCTCCTACTTGATTTCATCCCAGCTCTTGACTGGGGTTCATCAGGGGTCGGTACTTGGTCCCCTCTTTTTTCCCTTTACACCACATCCTTTAGCTCTGTTATCTATCCTCACAAGCTCTCCTATCACTGTTATGCTGATAACAGCCAGCTGTTTTTCGCTTCCCTCCTTCTACCACACAGATTAAAGAGTGCATCGCTATGCCTGGATCACAGGGGATGTCTTCCTATCAGCTCAAACTCTACACAGACCAGATTCAGTATCTCTTCTTCCCTGGACAGTCGTGTCCCCCGCAGGATCTTGGTGGCTCCTGTTTCAACTGTAAAGACCCTGGGAGTCGTCCTGCAACCTCTGAAAGCCAATACTGTACTAGCCAATCAGAAAATAATCTGTACAATCTGACAGATACATTGAGATCATGTGAGCACGGAGATAATATGTACCGATTTGCATGAGTTTTCAACAAAACATGTAGGAGTAGTATTAAAAAAAACTGTGTTTTGCTACAGTCAGCTGTCCTTCAAGTGACATATTATGGCAAGGATAACTCTGTCTCGTAGGTTTGCACTATACAACATCAAACCTTTCCTCACCAAGGACTCTGCCCAAGGAGGCAACTCCCTCCTTGCTGGTCTGCCGGCATGCTCACTCGAAACCCTTTAACTGATCCAAAATGCCACAGCTCGCTTGGACCTTCAACCTCCCAAAATGTTCACATCTCCCCCTTTCTGCTTTTCCACTGGCTACCAGTTGCTGCCCACATCCAATTTAAAACAATGGTAATTAACTACAAGGCGATCAAAACTATGGCACCCTCTTACCTTCAAAACACGATCCACCCTTCACCTCTTCCTGCATACTTAGATCAGCTAACACCAGGATGTATGTCCCACCTTTCCCTATGACACCCTGGCCAACACCCCAAGCATCCTAGACTCTTCTCCCTCCTTGTTCCCAAAAGGTGGAATGACCCTTGACTTCCCCCTCTATGTCATCAATGCAGACAGCATTCCCATTTTCCGCCACAATCTGAAAATGAATCTCTTCATACTCTACCACAACCCCTAGGAATTCCTTGTATCGTATGGGTCTCCGCCATCTGTCCTTCCATCCGGACCAAAATCTTTCCCTGGATTCTTTGGATCATACAACTCACCATATAGACACATCCCATTTCCGCCTGACAAGATTTTCCGCCATGTAGCAATATTTGCAAAACACAGTTTTTTTTATACTACTCCTACATGTTTTGTTGAAAACTCATGCAAATCGGTACATATTATCTCCGTGCTTACATGATCTCAATGTATCTGTCAGATTGTACAGATTATTTTCTGATTGGCTAGTACAGTATTGGCTTTCAGAGGTTGCAGAAGTGTTTTGCACACAATGCCACAAATCATGAGTGCAGTGACTGATTGCTGAAACTTTGCATGCACACTCCCAGTTGGCCAAGGAAGAACCATCCCATTTTTTTTCAAATCGTCCTCGAGGTGTGCGTGTGTGTGTGTGTGTGTGTGTGTGTGTGTGTGTGTGTGTGTGTGTGTGTGTGTGCGAGCGCGCGCGCGCGCGCGTGCGTGCGTGCGTGTGTGGTTGTTGTTGTTGTTGTTGTTGTTGTTATTATTATGATATAATACAAAATGAAATGTATTTGTATAGCATCTGTCAATTGAGCAATAAATGAAACAGTATTGCTAATTTGTAGAGCTCGATTGTCCTTTTTTCAGATAGTGGAGCCATTCTTGATCGGTCTCGTACAAGGCAATTTTAGAGAACATGAGAGAAATTAAGAGTGAGAGACCAGGAACAAGGAACAGAGAGCTTGAGAAGGAGAGACAGCCAGCCAGCCAGACAGCCAGCCAGCCAGGCAGACAGACAGACAGACAGACAGACAGACAGACAGACAGACAGACAGACAGACAGCCAGACACACAGACAGACAGACAGACAGACAGACAGAAAGTGAAAACGAGGAGGTTTCACAGCAGAAGGGATCTCCAGGCTAATTCCATGTTATTCTTTCGTCTTCAGCTAAAACCACCAAGCAGGATAAAGGAAGACAACACAATTCTGTGTGTGCGCGTGCGTGCACATGCGTGCGTGCATGCGAGGCAGATAGTATATGTGAGCTGCAGAATCTCTCTCTTTCTTTTTCTCTCTCTCTCTTTCTCTCTCTCCCCCCCTCTCTCTCTCTCTCTCTCACTGTATCTCAGCAGTCTAACTGGTGTAAGCCAGTTTCCCTTTTAATGGAAGCTTTCCTGTCCAGCTCTGCACTGCACGAAACACTGAAACACGCACGCACACGCACACACACACACACACACACACACACACACACACACACACACACACACACACACACACACACACACACACACACACACACACAACACACACACACACACACACACACACACACACACACACACACACACACACACACACACACACACACACACACACACACACACACACACACGGCAGAGTAGTTCTGTAATCTTATTATAGTGTTGTGGGAGGCAGGAGAGGCAGCAGGGAGGATTTTTTTGGCTCGAGAAGGAACTGGAGGAGAGTAGAAATAGGAAGAAGAACGTGTACATAGAGGAGAGAGAGAGAGAGCGAGAGAGAGAGAGAGAGAGCGAGCGAGAGAGAGAGAGAGAGAGAGAGAGAGAGAGCGAGAGAGAGATGCATCCCTGTGACTAAAAAATCATCTGTTATGTTAGCTGAACATTCAGCTGATTGTAGAAGTAATGTCTTTTTTTTGTGTTGTTCAGCTCAAACACTATGTGAGCGGCTCGGGTTCCTTCCAACATTCCCTTTTTAGTTCTTTGCTTTACTTACGGGAGCTGACTGTCAACACACCAGGCCTGTCAATGGAGCAGGTAGTGTGCCCAGAAATGTGCATGGGCCCGTGTCCTAACACCATGGCTCCACACCAAGGTTATTATAGTTTTTGTTTTGTTTTTCATTTCATTTTCCCCCCCTCTTTTTTTCTCTTTTTTTTAAATTTCAGTCTGGTTTTGATTAGTTTTTTTTTAAAGAGGGTTTGATTGATTGATTGATTGATTGATTGAATACTTTATTAACAATTTGCAAAACGTAGCCTGCAGATGTACAGTTATACAACAATGCTAAAAGGATAACACAAAAAGCCCTGAGGGCTTATTTCCATTGTGGTTCTGCATATTCAATTCATCTACAATACTATACAAGAAATCATCATTATAGGAGCAGTAACAATACA
>NC_139954.1:38855858-39025858 GCF_963454915.1 Gymnoscopelus microlampas | reverse complement strand
GATTTTCACGTACAATGTAATGCCCAAAACACAGACGCCAAGGTTAAAGTGGCTAAAGTTACCGTTTAGGTCATACATGGGCAACTGGCGGCCCGGGGGCCACATGCGGCCCCCACCTTCACTTAATGCGGACCGCAGGTTAATATCAGAATACTGATATATCATTGATTTCAGCTGTTATTACAGTTCCAAACATGCAAACATGGCCCACTTTAATTACTTCAGTATATTAGTAGCTTAATGACTAGTATTAAAATTCTATTGTCTTTTTTATGTCCAATGTATTTCTATTTAAGTTCATAAAGTTAACATAAGTATAACTAAATGCATTTGAAAAAAAAAAAAAAAAAAAACTTTTCAGGTTTCCTTAACAAAAAAAAAGCAGGATTCCAATTCAAAAGTAGCAAAAATAGCAGATCTACAAGCTCCAAACGTGTCGCGCTTGGAGCTTGTAGATCGGCTATTTTTGCTACTTTTGTGTGACATAGTATGGCGAAAAAAACGAGTACAGTATATGTAATGTGGCCCTCTGGAGTGAGTGTGGAAATATAGTGGCCCTCTCCATCATCACAGTTGCCCACCCCTGGTTTAGGTTTAGGGTTAGAATTAGGGTTAGGACAGGAGGAGTTGAGGTTATGTCAATGTAAATAGGCGGATTAGGTTTTGAGAAAGGCACAGACCCAAGTAGCCTATGTGTGCTTAATCCCTATGGTTGTGGATTTTCACTATACTATGCTTTAACACGCTGGTTGGACCTAAATGTATAGGGCTAGAATTATAATTATAATTAGTGTTAGGTTAAAGTTAAAATAAGGGCTAGGATTAGAAGTGTCACGTTAAGTTTAAGGTCCAGCAGTGGAAGTCAAAATCGACAGTGATATAAGTGTGTGTGTGTGTGTGTGTGTGTGTGTGTGTGTGTGTGTGTGTGTGTGTGTGTGTGTGTGTGTGTGTGTGTGTGTGTGTGTGTGTGTGTGTGTGCATGGACGTGTGTGCGTGTGACTTTTGTGAAAGTGTGACTTTTGTGGAAAAAAAAAAAAAACGATGTGTTATTTGTATTTGAGGTTGTATGGGGTAAAGATCAGTCTTTGAGGCTATTTATTTGAGAGGTGTGTATTACAGTGCACGCTTGTACATGTGCAAGTGCGGGGGCGAAGGAAAGATGGCAGGGACCAGGTCTCATGAGGTTCTGATCAAAGCAAGAGTCCATTAGTATTATGACAGAACCCAGGAGGATCTCTCTCTCTCTCTCTCTCTCTCTCTCTGTCTCGTCTCTCTCTCTCTCTGTCTGTCTCCCTCTCGCTCTCTCTCCCTCTCCCTCTCCCTCTCCCTCTCCCTCCCTCTCTCTCTCTCTCTCTCTCTCTCTCTCTAAAACCCTCATGTCAGGAAACTTCTGGAAATCACATCACAACTGGAGCTGCTACTGTGAATTTTAAGCAGGGAGTGTTCGTTTTGGTGCACATTTTGGTGCTTAAACTTAAATTATATTCTGCTGATCCCATGTTTCTCTCCCCCCCCCTTTTTTTCTGACCGAGGCAAAAAAAATAATAATCTGGAGTTATCCAGCATTCATTAGGCTTTCTCGGGGGAGGGAAGAGTTCCCCGTTGGATTTCCCTCTATGCAACATTCCAGCAGATTCCTGCTGTACTCACACATGCCTGGATTCTATTGGGATCAAACCCCCCAAAAATGCCAATTAGATAAATGGGAAGTGTAGTGGTTAAATTATTGATACCTTTTGGTTGAAGAAAGTGTTGAAGTTGGTGTATTTGATGGCGCTCCTCAGCTCTCTCTTCTGTTTTGTATCGCCCCTCAGCACAGTGGGCCGCCTGTAGCAGCAGCACGGTGCGTGCAGAGAGGGAGATACGCCCAGATGAAAGAGACACGAGTCAAAGAAACACAGAGCAAAGCTGATGAAGGAGAGAGATGGATGGGAGGGTGCTTGTGCTTGTGTGGGTGTGTGTGTGCGTGCGTGCATGCGTGTGTGTATGTGTGCAAAGAAAGTCCTGAACACAGGACTGCAGAAATCAATATTCAGAATTTTAGGTGGGCTTACCAGACCATACTATACACAGAACAATCTTCATTGTTAATTTAACTGAGAGTTTACAAAATGTAACCAAAATACAGCCAAATGTAGGCCCTGGTCATTTCCCAGATTTTTCCAGATTCTCTCCCCCAAAATCATTTGGTTACATTTATACACTCTCAGAGTTACAAATGTGTAGTGCAAGTGTTACATAGTTATAAATGGGATAGTTAAGGATTAAGTATTTGACTGTGTAGCTACAGTGTATTGGCTTAATTATAATTTATTTTGTGCTACAAATCACCCGGTTAAAAATATGTCACAACACACCTGCAACTTGTGGAAGTTTGCTTGCATGATTGCAGTGTAGCTGTATTGTACAGCAGAATTAATTGTATTATAATTACAGTTTTTCTTGTTGACATTTTGACAATTTATGTATTCCACCCCAAGGAAGTATTCCATTTACATTGGCCTTCAACAACCGGTCCTTCCTAAATAGTTTATCTAGTCAGTGCCTATCTATACATTGAATTCAAAGAAGAGTTTAAACTTAAAATAGAAAAAAACTAGAAGTTATATAGACAAGATGTTTGTAGTCTTAGGGCCACTATAACACTAGATTCCCAAAAGGAACAGAGATACAAAAGGTGGTGAGGATTAGTAACTATGACAACTGCACCGATGTAGCCGAGAGAACAGACGGCAGGCTTTTAGATCAACTTCACTTTTATTTGCCAACGCACGAAGATAACAACACTCAGCCGCTTGCCGTGCGTTATCAGTATAATCCCACATTTGCTATCACCACATGGAAATAATGAGGTAAAAAGACAGAGCAGATGAAACATCCCGTCGTGAGTCGTGACAAAGGCTCCTCTTGCGTGTGGGGATAGCTGATTTATCCTTGTGTGCACTGATTAGCTCGATGCACAACAGGTGTGTAGTCACACCCAGCTTAGAGTCTAATTAGTTTGACTCGGGCCAGGTGTGACTGCTTAAATCGCTGTTTCTCAATGCTGGATATGGGGACCACCAGGGGTCCAAACTTTTAACGGACCCTTACAGGTCTGTAACTCTGGATGGGTCTGTACAAATGGGCCTGCAGGCCCGCGAGTCAGATAGTTCTACATTTAATGTAGAATTATCTGACCCATAGGTTTTGTATTTTGTTATTGCTTTTGTGGTTTTTAAGAGCAATTAGTGAATAACCTTGACACTCTTGGTGCATCAGCCTCTGAATGGTTCTGGTTATTCTGAGCATATAGACTATAAAAAACATGGACGAAGGGAACGGTGACGATACCCATTGGTTTCTACAGACCCGTTTTTGGCAACTTCAAATCCAACTTCATGGACTTTTTGATCCCGCAAAGCAACCGGAAACAAATGCTATTTGGCTCAATTGGCTGGAAGGGCAGCAAGGGCGGGTCTTCACTCAGTAGAGTCAGTAGAAGCCCTAGAAACATACCCTACTTTATCATCAATTTAAATTCAATGGGACCATGGGATCAATAAAATTAATAATTACATAATTACAAAAACGCATATCATGGTAATTGAAAGAAGACTTTAAACTAGCAACTGAAAGTGTAACTTATTTATGACACTGATTACTAAGGTAATCATTGTGTCCCCCCCCCCCCTAACATTCAAGTTTTGTGTTGTTAAAAATTCTAACAACACAAAAACAAGAAAGAATGACATAGATGTCATGATGGACGGCGCAGGCCCCCCCCCCCCCCCCCCCCAAAAAAAGAAAATAGTTTTGGGGGTCCAAAAGCATGGGATGAAAAAAAAAAAAAAAAAAGGAGGTCCGCGTTCCCCCCCCCCCCCCCTTAGGGGTCCCTGGAGACCCTTGGGGGTCCCTGGGGGTGACCTACAGACACGGCGAAGGAAAACTGTAAAGCCACAGCCATGCATGCAAGATGTTGCACATGAACTCTGCAGCCGCACTGAGCAGAGATGCTCATAGGCCTGCGTCCTGCGTCGCTGACGCACAATATTGTGAAAGGACGCATTCATGACACCGTCGTGGCGTCCATGGGACGCACTAGAGTTGTCACCAACAACAGAGAAAAATATAAAAATAATTCGCGATAAAATTATTAGTGCACGATAAGTATCGGCCCGATAATTATCGGTTCGATATCAGGAATTATGACGTCATCCCGATAAAACCGATAACATTAATAATAGCTCTGATAATATATAATATTTGTCAACTGTGATCTGCATGGACTCTCGGTTAGACACCGTTGTACTGGAGAAGTATAACTCTCGGTTAGACACCGTTGTACTGGAGAAGTATAACTCTCGGTTAGACACCGTTGTAGTGTTGTGCTAGTGTTGTGCTAGTTACTGAAAACCAGTGACCAGTTACCAATGCCATTACTAGTTACTTCATTTAAAAGTAACTCAGTTACTTTACAAGTTACTTACACCAAAAAGTAATGCGTTACTGTGAAAAGTAACTTTGAAGTTACTTAAAAAAAAAAGGGCTCCCATTATTGCCCTTATAGCCTTCATTTCAGTACTGTTATTGCATTGGGGAATAATACAATCTGTTGATCAACTTGACATGCATTTGCATCACTGAACTCTGCTAAGCAATGTGGTATACCAGGGGTTGCGATATAGGATTGTAACCTGCTGGTCCCAATGTCCGGAATGAATCAAATTTATCAGACATCTGATAAAAAATACCGGTCATAATTATGTTGAAGCATTAATTACAATTAAGCAGGTGCGTAAATACAGCCTTAAGGTCCTTACACACCGGCGAAAATAGCGAATATACGCAAAATTCGGACTCGTTCCGAATAATTAAAAGACGCTTTTTCGCTTCGCTTTTTCGCTTTTTCGCTCCATGTACGGAGCCATTGACTTTATAAGGTTTTAAAAAAAAAACGCATTATTCGCACGAAAAAATCGCCCCGGTGTGTAACAACCTTAACACTTAGGCCTACAGCATTATATTTTGGATTGAGCTATTTGAACATGAACCATGATGAACGAGTAATATACACATTTTATATACAGTAGCAGGGTCATCTTGCACAAATACATTAATTACCTACACTACCATTTGTGCCTGGCAATCTCCTTCTCACCCATTGACTTGCATGTTAAATGATGGCGTTTCCCCTTAAAAATAATCGATCATTTCAGGAGCAAGAGCTTAAAAATCTCTCCTAAATCTAGTCAACAAGGCCTGCAGTAGGCTATGCACTGGACAAATATGCATGACATTATTTCAATACACTAAAAAACAGTGGTGGAAAGTAACTACATTTACTCAAGTACTGTACTTAAGTACAATTTTGAGGTATCGGTACTTTACTTGAGTATTTCCAATTTCCAATACTTTTACTACTACTCCACTACATCTCAGAGGCAACTATTGTACTTTTACTCCACTACATTTATTTGAAAACTTTAGTTACTAGTTACTTTTCAGATATAAATTATGATATAATGAAACATACATTAACCACTTTAACCCTATTTTATACCTAGCCGATCTACAAGCTCGATCTGCTATTTTCAAATATTTAGTACTTTTACTTTTGGTACTTTAAGTACATTTTGATGCCAATACTTTTGTACTTTTACTCAAGTAAATTTTGAATTCTGGACTTTTACTTGTAACAAGAGTATTTCTATATTGCAGTATTGGTACTTTTACTTAAGTAAAGAATTTGAGTACTTTTTCCACCACTGCTAAAAACATGGGAAATGTTAGAGGGAGTAATAGCCATGGATACACGACGGTCGACTGTCACGATGTCCTGTTCAACAAGATTTCAAATGTATAAAAATCTTTGGAAAATAGCAGATCTACAAGCTTATAAATCTGCTATTTTCAAATGGCAGATATGTGTAGGGCTGAAGTGGTTAGTGTGTTGTTTATAATATTCTAGAGCTTAATCTACAAAGTAACTAGTAACTAAAGTTTTCAAATAATTGTAGTGGAGTAAAAGTATAATATTTGCCTCTGAGATGGAGTAGAAGTAAAAGTGTTGAAAATTGGAAATACTTTCCAATACTTTACTACTACTACTACTACTACTACTACTACTACTACTACTACTACTACTAGCCTACTACTACTACTAATAATAATAATAATAGTAAAAAAAATACCTCAAAATTTTACTTAAAATTTTCCTAAGTACAGTACTTGAGTAAATGTAAAAAAAAAAAAACAGAAAAGGCCTATTTTCATTCCAGCTAATAAAATTCACAATATCGGTTGCATATCGGTTATCGGTGACCGATATAATCCAAACCTCTCTAAAATCGGTTATCGGTATCGGTCACAAAAATCCCTATCGGTCGGACTCTAATTACCAGTGATGTTACATGAAGGCCACTGTAAGACCTTATGTCGAAGGCCATATCCTGCCATGGCTATGTACATTCAGAGGAGAAAAACAATGCATGAGGTGGCATGAAAAGGTATTAAGCATTAACATGTACATCATTGAAGCTACTTTGTGTAGACGTGAATTGAAGTAATGCTGTTGTGTGGGTGGGTCTTTAAAAGTGAAGATGGGATGTGGTTTGCTGTAGGGAGGTATTGTGCTATTGAGATTTTTTTTTTTAAATGCATGTGTGTATCTATCTATCGATCGATCTATCTATCTATCTATCTATCTATCTAACCCACCACGACAACAGATAAGTCATCTAGGCTTTTTTCATTTTTGTTATTTCATGTCATATGAAAGCAGGGAATCATAGCTACAAATACTTTTGTAAATACAGTATTCAATCAAAATACAAAATAGCAGATCTACAAGCTCACAAGGCGGTGACGCGTTGTGAGCTTGTAGATCTGCTATTTCATGACACATGTTTTGTTTGTAACTAGTGTTGCCATGTATAGTAATTATAAGCGACCTCGTTCTCTGTGAAGTTGCTTGCAAATATTGCTAGTTGCTTTTTATTTGTTTTTATTATTTTGTTGTGAGCTTGTAGATCGGCTATTTCCAAATCGTCTATTTTCAAAAAGCCGATGCATATAGGTTTATAGTGCTCATATAGCCACTTACATCTTTGGGCTTGTTTTCATTGACCTGGTTGCTTATTACTCTCTCGAAAATCTGGCAACCGTGTCATAGTTTATACCACCGAAGAAGAAAATGCGGAAGTGATCGTCTTTACAAGGCCATGAAAAAGCATAATAACGTGACTTGCGTCGATAAGTAAGTAATTAATAGCGGACAGTACTGTGTTTGGCTAAAAACAGTGTGTTTGGTAACCTCATACAAGCGCATTATTAACCAAGTTAGGCTAGCGCACGGAGGACGCACTGTTATTTTCGATTCCACTTTTACCACACATTTAACCGTATTTACTCCAATTTGCAAATGTTCTTTGTGGTTTTGATTCCTGTGGAAATTAAGATGTCATGGGAAGAATGACTTAATTTTGTGATGCGACAAACATCCGTGTTTATGTGAAACTTGTGTGTTATTGCAAAGGAATTCCACGAGTGGTCTTGCACATGCGCAGTAAAGTTGTTTACATCTGAAAGAGCATTTCATCCCAGCATATGAGAACGACTGCACTTTGAATGCGAGCTGGTAAACAATTGTGCATGGAAAATGGTCATTTTGTGTGTTATTTTATTATACATGTTGTTTGCGTAGTTTTAATAGTATTTTCCATTTGTGTGTTTTCTGTTTACAGTTAAATAAGCTACTTCTACTGCAACAGCATCTTACAATGCTTATCTTTAGCACCCACTTTAAGGAGAGCTAATGTGTGTAGTTTCTCTTGGGCTGGCTGAGGCTATCAGATACTGTACCAAGTATTAGTAGTTTAGTAACCGTGTGTGTGTGTGTGTGTGTGTGTGTGTGTGTGTGTGTGTGTGTGTGTGTGTGTGTGTGTGTGTGTGTGTGTGTGTGTGTGTGTGTGTGTGTAATAAATTACCAAAAGTCAGTATCGGTTTTGCGTGTTTTTATGTGTAGTTGTTGTGTTGTAGTTTGAGTGTTTTACGCCAAATCTACTACGTGTATTCGTCCCTGGACCGAAGGGAATAGCTTGAGTTAGGTTGAGCTCAGATATCGGTACAGTTATTTAACAGTCAGCCCGTGCGACGAGGAAAGTACGGAGATTGGTGTTGTTCACGTGAGGAGTGCTAGGCTAGCTCGACGTCGTGGGTCTCTTGTCGACGAGCGTCGTGGGAGAGGCGAAACGTAATCATCTCTGCCAAACCAACCCCCACGAGACGAGAGGGAGTTCGGTTCCGAGTCGGACAAGCAACGTGGAGGACGTGCGGGAGAGCCAGCTGTTCATCAAAGAGCTGAGCAGAGCGGAGCGACCCATTCCGAGAGGAGGACGCGCTCGGTTGGCCGACAACAATTACCAAACCAACATCATCATCAAAGAAATGTGTGCTTTTTGCAATGTGTGATTTTTGCATTTGACTGTGCTGTTGTCGGACGATGAGACGAATTAGTTTAGAACTGTGCATGATAGCACTGAAGGCTAACAATATTAAAATATTCTGTTACAAATGGTCCGGAATTCCACATGTAGCCTACTAGAGTTTCACAAGTACAAAAGTATTGGCTTCATAATGTACGTAAAGTATCAAATGTAAAAGTAGTCATTATGCACAATGTCCCATTTTCAAGTGGTAACATGTAGCCTAGCCTATAAAAAATATGTTTTAAACTGCCCATGTACAAGCTGACCTCATGGCACCAAAGCTAATTGTGTGTACGGGTATTTCAAGGGCTGGCAGAGAATAACGCTTAGTTTGTCGTAGTTTAAGTTGCGTTGTCAGCTCCACATCTGCTATTTGCAAACATTTTTGTACTTTGGGTACTGTAAGCCCATTTAAATACTAATAGTTTTACTGAAGCACATTATCTCCGAATCCTTTCTCATCATGCAGTACTTGTACATTGCAGTATTGATACTTTTACTTAAGTAAAACATTCGATCACTTCTTTCCACCATGCCATTTCATTTATATTTGAATCACGTCAGTTTGCAATGCAATTCATAACTAAAGGTCTATAAACCTGTGTGATATAGTGACGTTATGAAGTACTGCTAACTGGGAAAGCAGCCCGTCCAGCAGGGGCCATTCACACACACTCTATTTGTCTTGACAATGACGTTGGCTGTAGTACCCCGGATGCGATGTAACAAACAGCTGACCTGAATGTTGTGGTTGTCCTATGCTAAACAACACATACAGTAACGTAAAAAGGAATACATAGGTTTGATGACAGAAAATGCATTTATATACTATTGCTATAAAACAACAAAGCTAGCCTACATGTTTAAGGTGACATTACACTTATGCTATTGTGCTCCACTATGTTTACACATTTCAATGTGTAAACATACAGATGCATTTACTATGTCCATGTGTATGATGCGACAGATTGAATAGCATGTTATTGACTTCATTGATGCAAAACATTTTGTATAAGTGATTAATGTCCCTGAATGGGTTTGAGCCTTATTGTTGTTGTAATGTGTGAACATGATGGCGCTCACAAATTGTGCATTTTGAGACTCGGGCGGAATGCAGTGATTCCGTGCCGCCACGTTAATATTGGAGCGTCGGGTTTATATCCTTAACCCAGCCAGGTTGTGTAGCCTACATAACTCTCTATGACATAACTCCATAACATAGGACAAGCTACTGTAAGTTTGTAGACCTCACGTGTCCATGAAAAGAATGTCGGGGCTCCCGAAAATTATCTCGCAGAATCGCTGCTGCGCTGAAAATAGCAGATCCACAAGCTCACAACGCGTCGCAATGGGACCTGTTGTGAGCTTGTAGATCTGCTATTTTCAAATAGCCAACGCAGCCATGCAGATCTGCAAGCTTAACCGAGTGACTGTTAAAGCAGTTTGTTTAAATTACTTTATAAAATGTTATATTTTCACAGGGATTATTTATTAGTGTAGATATACATTTTGGAGTGGATATATGTGTCCAGATGCCTGTCAGACCGTCTGCTCCGCAGGTCTAGAATGGAATAAACGGGCGCAGGCAACGTCAACAACTGGTCTCGACCAGACGTGAGATCTCAGCGTAAAGTAGGATGAAGGCCTCGTCAGGATATATTGATAAATGCCGAAAGGTGCGGTGATATCGCCGTACGTTCATTATTCGGGCTGCACCGCGTTGATAAATGAGGGCCACTGTGCCTTCCTTCCGCCAGACAGCTTTTTGTGTATTTACTATGAATATCGCCCCTATACTTAAGGCTGACAAATAACGTAATACACATCCATTCTCTCTACGTCCTGCGTGTCTGGAGGATGTTGGGTCTTTTGAGCAATTGAGCCAATGTGTATTCTCAGAATCCCATTTCACACTCGAGTGTGAAATGTGTCTGTCTGTGTCCCTCATTCACAGAACCGGTTTTCTACGTCATGACATAAGCGCACAATATAAACAGCACACACATGTCCTGGCCTCGTTCTCTTCATTTTTGATTGTTGAGACAGCAGAGAGGCAGCAATGGCACCAGCGTAAAAAAAAAAGTTTGTCCAGAGCAAACTCATCGACGCGAGGAACCCTAAACGAACGGTATCCACCGCGATCGACCGCCTAAACCACTTTCAGGACAAGCTGCTTCAGGCTGCAGCATCAGTCCTGCTTGGTAAAATAAAGGCTGAACTCAGTGGACATTGGACAATATTTTGCAATAGGCCTACTCGCGTATAAAGATTTTCCGCTTTCCAAACGGGAACTAGTTGCAGTTTGTATTCGATTCATGGAGGATGGAGGACTCATCAAAGAGCGGGCAGTGGAATTTATTGACACCGCGGATTTAACTGCACGGTGCATCACAAAGCGCTCCTAAAAGAAACCAATCATCTACCAACTATTGTAGGCTACCCGTGTCTAAGCTAAAACATAAACATGTAGGTCGCCTACATAGGCTACTTTGGTAAATAAATCTGGTTATTTGAAGAGGTTATTCAACTCTCCAGCTGTCTATCTGCGACTCTCTCCCCCCCTTGCGCTTCAACTACATGCAAAAAGGCCGTTCGCAGCTCGCGATGCTTAAATGAAGAAATGTGCACGGAAAATCATCTAAAACTATGCGAAATAAACCCCAAAAAAATATCAAAAATAAAAGCGGGGCTTTATTGTGGCTTAAATAGATTCAAGTCGACACTTATTAATGTTTTGGTGCATTCTATAATTTAATACAAAATTCTGATGCCTCTCTGCAGAGTGATACTGCATGAAGAACTAACTCAGTGTGTAGAGGGGAGGGCGGGGCTTTAGGCTGCGTGGGCGGACACTGGTGTTGGAACAATGGCGGCGGTGCAAACATGTTCAGTTGTGAGAGGGGGCATGTTCAGACCTGAGAGGGGGCGTGAGAGGGGGCGTCTCCCTGCATGAAGCCAGCAACCAATCGGTGTTTGGAGCAAAGAGGGGGCGTCGCCCTGCATGAAGCCAAGTTGCAGCAACCAATCGGTGGCAACGAAGCAATGACGACGCGTTCCAGACCCTTTTTTACCAAGACCGCCCCCTTTTTCCCACAAACAGAGAGTCCCTGACCAAATCACGCCCCGTTACGCCCCTTTTTCGCCTAAGCCACCTCCTCTCTTTATATAGCTCGAGAGGTTAACTCCCACATACCTCACTTGCCTTTGATCTCTCTCCATAGAGGACGGCTCGCTTCGCTTGAGCCGTCCTAAAAAATATTGCATGGGGATCCCTGGAAATGTTTCAAAACTATTCCGAAAAGGCTATTTCACTTTTTTTCCCCAAGATTTATTTTGGAAATCTACAAGTTCAAGAGCTTGTAGATCGGCTATTTTCAAAATAGTCGATATAGTGGTAAAACTAGGTCGCTTCCTTTGGGCTTTGTTTTTGTAGACCTAGCCGCTTGTTTCTTTCGCCATTCGCCAAATGTGGCAACACAGCTGCAGATGGAGCCTTCCCTGTCAGGTTGGCCTGGCTGGCAGGGCTTGACATTGTTTGTTTATTTAGCAACATGTAGGCGAAAATACATGTTTAGAACAAAGCCTTCTGGACAACAATGTAGGCATACAACTGGATAAACAACTGACACTTAATAGGCTTCAGCGTGAGTAGCTATAGTTTGGTAATGTTATGTATGTGTTTATGGACATTAGCCTTTTGAAGCTCAAACCAACTTCATTCAAATAAGTTCAAATAAATGCCACAGAAATGGCTGAAACCGAACGGCACCATTTTGAAACGTCAGTTGTCCGTGAAAGCATGAGAAAATATTATTTTGGGTGAGTAGCCTAACAAAATGTTTGTATTTATGGCTGTATTATTATGCCCAATTAAATGCTTCATCATGTCATATGACATGGTGTTGCCGCTCAAAACAGAGCAGATCTTCAAGTCCACAACGCCAGGCAAGTGCAAGGCGTTGTGGGCTTGTAAGTCAGCTATTTTATTTTCGACGACAAAAATTAAAACACCTGTTTATTCACCACTTCAAAGGGTAGTTGTGTGTGCGCGGCTCGTGCACGCGCTGTGACTGTTGTTGGTGAAAAGGATTAGGCCTTGATGGGGTCTTCAACAGGGGGTCCGGGACCCCTAGGGGGTCCTCAGAGCTACTATAGGGGGTCCGCCAAATCTCTGTGTGATAGGATTTCGTTTTTTTACATTAACCACTTGAACCATATAATTCCTTTTCTGAGGGGAACATTAGCCAAAAGAGAGCTTGTAGATCGGCTATTTTTGGCAAAGAGGTAGAGGGGAAAAAAGAGCAGACAAAGTAAACAAAAAAAGTTTAATCTGAAACACAATTTTATACAATATAGAGTAGGGGGTCCCTGCTTCATCTCTCTCTGAGCTAGGGGGTCCTTGGCCTGAAAACGTTGAAGACCTCTGAAGTCCCGTATTCAAAATGTACTTGAGTAAAAGTTCAAAAGTATTGCAATCAAAATGTACTTAAAGTAAGTACCAAAAGTAAAAGTACTCATGCAGAATGTGCCATTCCAAGGTTTCAAATGTATATCAATCTTCTGAAAATAGCAGATGTACAAGCCCACAATGCCTTTCATCCCTGGCATCGTGAGCTTGTAGATCTGCAATTTTCGGCTATTTTCAAATGTATAGAGGGCTGAAGTGGTTAGTGGTATGTTTTGAAATAATAATCAAAATATAGGCTACAAAGTAACACTAGTAACTAAAGTGTTCATATAATTGTAGTGGAGTACAAGCACAATATTTGTCTCTGAGATGAAGTGGAGTAGAAGTGAAAGTATCAACAATTTGAAATACTCCAATAAAGTAAAAGTACCCCAAAATTGTACTTGAGTACATGTACTTAGTTACTTTCCAACACTGGTCTTAAATTAACAATAGGCTAAATATGTGGATAAATAAGGTTCAACTGTAATGCTAAGCTGTGTAATAATAGGCCATCTGATCAACGGAAGAGATGCTGCTTCGTATTGTGACTGAGTGAGAGAGGAGATTGTAAAAAAAAAAGTAATATCTACAATTCGTTTTAGTGTCACAAATTACTTCTAAATAAAGTAATGGTATTACATTTGAAATGAATATAGTAAAGGAAGAAACTACTGCGTAAGGTAGTACACCTGAGAACGGAGAAGAGAGATTTACTCTTGTCACTTTGATGTGCATTCAGGTGGAGTGTTGTTGCCCAGGGGGGGCAGTTCCTGACCACCAGAAGATGTCACAAAGACGACGCCAAGGACAAGACATCTAAAGGTAAGCACCTGTGTTCTTTTAACATGCTGCTGGCTGTCATTGTCTGTGTGTGGATGCTGGAACTAATTTGATCCAAACGATTGCTCTGTTTCTATCGTATTGGGACCCATGAAGGCTGGGTTGCAATGAATGATTCACGTTAAATGATCTGTTGTGGGCTTTGGAATTGAAAGTGTACATGTGAGTCTACAGTAATTAATGCATTTTGTGTTGTGGCCGCATGCAGTTGACAGTATACGTTGTGATCGGATGGCTGTTTAATTGGTTCACTATATTGGCTGTTTGACTTTCTCTGAAGTAAAGGCTGACGATATCTCCCCATTCATTTAGAAATACTGTACTTTGGACTGGACTTTGATGGTTCTTTCAGATCTTTAACATAAACCCCCCCAAAAAAAACTTAATTGGGTCAAACAGGTTAGGGTGTGTTTAGTCATTTTGATAGTGTAGATTTTAACGCGGTTGTTTTAAATAAGTTGGTATGAGAGCAATGATATACTGTACGTTGAAGATGTTATCATTTTTTATACAGCAACATTGCAGCTTTGAGCTTTCTTGTTGGGGGTGGTGTAGTGGTATTGCGTGATGCCACCAAAGCTAGTGTACCAAGAGGTCTTTTCGACTACAAGAACTAAGTGAACAGTGTTGTGCCGCGGTAACGTATTTCCCAGGTTCTGGATTTGTTTCCATACACTACAGCTCCATTTCAGATGAGGTTCTCAGAACCACTTCAGGAGGCAGTAACCCGGAGGGTAACTGGAACACTCGCCCCAAAACTCTCCCCCATTTCTTTCGCGGACCGCTCGCCACCAGCGGTTCTTGTATTTGTTTTATTGAGGTTAAGGTTAGGAATACGTTTAGGGTTAGGCATAGTTTTACTGAGGTTACGTTTAGGAATGCCTGGTGGTGACCGTTCCGAGGTTGCCGGATTAGACCCAGGGCCGAGCGTGTTTTGGGGCGAGTGTTCTTGCATTCATGAATACTTAACATTTCAACACGAAATGCTGCATTCAAGTTAAGGAGAGTTTGGAAAAGGCAATTCTCTCCATTCATGGGCTGGAGAGGGGTAAAAGGGGTAAAAGATGTCTTATGTGTGCACGTGCCTGGTTATGGCTACCTTTTGTAGTCGAAAAGGGCCATATTGTCTGTGGATGTACTGTAAGTTGAGAGATTGCACCATACAACCACAGGTCCTCCAGCGCTCCACCTGCAATCAACACTTTTCATGAATCACTAGAGCTCATCTTCACGCTCAGTTGGAGAGCTCACATTCGCATCGACCAAAGCGCTTTGTTACAGCAGCCTCCCGGCCAAGAACGTCTGAGTGCTGCTCAGCACACCTCAGTTCATCTGATCAGCCCAATGAGGCAGCTAAAACCCTCAGTGTGGTCTAAATCTCTCTCTCTCGCTCTCTGCAGTTCAGTTCACCATACAGTACACACACATACCTATATATCGTTGTTGGCAGAAACCTCCTATCTCCATATTCTAACCTTTTGTGTTTTTCTGTAAATTAACGCCATACTACAGCGGCACACAAAAATAGCAGATCCACAAGCTCGAAACGCTTTTCGAGCTTGTAGATCTGCTACTTTTCATACTTTTTAATTTGAATCCTGAAAAGTAACAGTTTTGGACATATGAGGTTTCCACCCGACAGAGATGATATACAGTATATTTGTGTATCATTTATTTAGTCATGATTATTCTAATTTTTTAACTGCGGACTCCTCCTCCCTTCCGCTATTTCTAAATTAGCTACAACTTTTTTATAATGTGGTTCTGTTATCTGCATTAAGTGTATTTGATTTTCAATCTGGACAGTTTTATGTGAACTCTAAGCCCTCAAATAATGTATATGCCATCCATCCATCCATCCACTCTCTTACATTGTCTTCTATCAGCCCTTATATTATCTCTCGTTCAATGACACACAGTACGTATGTTTACCCCCAAATAGGCTTAACCGCAAAAGTTATGGTGAGCACTCTAACAAATGAGCTCTAGCTCCTCTCCTTTCCTGTCACTGAACCGCAGCATGTACGGTATGTAAAGATGGCAGGCCCATCATAAAAGTTCCATTATTTTGAAAGCAGTTTAAGAGCTTCTTTAGGTCGTTGTTGTGACTCATAGAGCTAAGGGGATGATGTGCCTTCTAATATCCCGACACATTTCTGGTAAGTTTAATATGTTTTCAGCTGAAATTGCAAATCACAAAGGAGTCAGGATGAGAATGCATGATTCAGCTTCAATCGTATTTTTCACTGATATTGTATCTTTTCTCTGCATTTTACGGAAAGTCATGATGATGTTGTCATGGCCTTTCACACACACACACACACACACACACACACACACACACACACACACACACACACACACACACACACACACACACACACACACACACACACAGACGTATGGGCTGCACAAATGGCTAAACTTAGTCTTAACTATGTTTCTCAACAGTGAAATGGTGATTATCATGATTATTCTGGCAAATTTGTAGCTAGGTAGCTCAGTTGCTAGAGCGCAAACTTGACTTTGGATCGCAAGCTTCTGGGTTCTATATCGGGCACCGCCAACTCAGTGTATGAGTAGCACGGCGTGTGTAATTAAGACCTGTGCCAAGTGGTGGGTAGACTATGGGCATAAAAGGGACAAGGACTGACAGATACAGAGATGAGAGATCTCTATATATCGGCATAAGAGGGACACAGACAGACGGATACTCCGGGCTATGACTCAAACATATCGGTCGGATCGGCGGAGCGACGTAGGTGTGCTGGCCACTACGAACTCTAGATGTGAGGGCAGAACCTCTAGTTGATTGAAAACTGCCTTCACTTTGAGATTATACCTTGTAAAACTACTATATACTGTACACACTTGCACAATACTTTGAATCAGAATAAGACTGTCACACAAGGCTCCATTGTTCTTTCTTAACCACTTGAACCCCAGCATCCATATTCTGGGGGGAATACAAGCTCAGTTGTGAGCTTGTATTTTTGGCAAAGAGAGACAGACAAAAGCAGTTCCAAGTATAGAGACAACTTGGGTACAGCTGAGAGATCCCTCTCTATGTTTTGGATATAGTGTAGTACCTCTCTCACATAAAGGGGAAGTGTTCGCATCTCTCCTAACACCTTTATGCATGCTTTGAGGATAAGAGCCCGGCCATGGCTTTGCAAAAAAGACCAGGACCCCTGCCCACTGGAAAGATCTAGGGCGGCTGTGTCTAAAACCTTCCAAAGTATTAATCCACACTACAAGGCACCTGGCCCAGACGGGACCCCGGCCGAGACCTCATGCCGTGCGCTGACCAGCTGGCAGACGTGTTAACGGTCATCTTCAACCTGCTGTAGTCTGTTAGTCCCTGTGTGTTTCAGAATGACCACCATTGTACCCGTCCCTAAGGAAACTAGACAACGTCTCTGCCTGAACAACTGCCGCCCGGCAGTGTTGTCAATGTCCGTATTCTTATTTGGGCTTGTTTCTAAAGTTTATTTGGTCTTGTTTCTAAAGTGTAGTTGCTTATTTGGTCTTGTTTCTAAAGTGTAGTTGCTTATTTGGTCTTGTTTCTAAAGTGTAGTTGCTTATTTGGTCTTGTTTCTAAAGTGTCGTTGCTTATTTGGTCTTGTTTCTAAAGTGCAGTTGATTATTTGTGCTTGCTTCCACAAAAAAAAGTGCCTATAACTATTACAGTGAGTGGTTCTCAAATATTTTCATTTAATGGACCCCCAAATTAATATGTATTTGTCCCTAACCCCCATATTAATATGTTTGTGCCAGGGACCTCCGTACCAGATTTGTGTTATTAGAATGTTTCAAAAATCTTCCAAATATTACACATTTTATTGCAAGATTTTTTTTAAATGGCTGATCCACATGCGACACGTTGTGAGATTGTAGATCAGCTATTTTCAAAATAGCCGATGTACGTATAGGTTTTCCTAGACCTGCTTGCTTATTTCTCTCACAAGATCTGACAACACTGCTGCCCGGTCGCACAGTTTACCCCAGTCAACTAGAAGTGCTTCAAGCGGCTATAGTCAAAGCCCATGTCAGCCTCTCTCTGCCCCAACACACTAGACCAGTGGGTTTCAACCTTTTTCATATCAAGGTCCATTATTTATTTGAGCCACGGACCACCGTTTGATGAGATTTTGCCTCTCAGATCCAAGACTTAGAATATCTTGTCGTTTGATAAGATTTTGTCCACAAATCCATGCTGTATTGATGTTGGTACCATAGGAGAGATAACAGGCAAACTTTGATCAAAATAACAATTCTTCTACATTCTGTAATTGTGTGGACTTATTGTAATTTAAGTAATGCAGATAATTAACAATAATTTAACTCTTGAGAGTGTAAAATTAAAGCAAATGCACCCTTACGGGTCTATTTGGTTTCGTTTTATGCTCTTAAGAGTTAAAGATCTATCTAATAAGGGTCCATTTGGTTTCATTTTACACTCTTAATAGTTAAAGATGTATAAGGGTCCATTTGGTTACCAACTCTCCATCATTTAGCTGGGGACCACCTGGAACCCCCTCAAGGACCACTGGTGGTCCCCGGACCACTGGTTGAGAACCACTGCACTAGACTCACTACAGTGTGCATACAGACAAAATTTGCCAGCATTTTATGTTTAGGACTTTATCCTCAGCCTCACTTGAACTTGTAGCAAGCCTCCACCAGTGTTGCCAAGTCTGCTTATTATAAGCAACTTTTTGTTTGTTTTTCACTTGTAAATATTGTTGGTGGAAGTGCTTGTTTGGGGCTTGTTAATAAAGTGTAGTTGCTCATTTGGGCTTGCTTCCTAATGTTGTTTAACCCAGTGGTTCTGAAACATTTTCATGTCGAGGATCCCCAAACTAATATATATATATTTTCCCCCAAGATTTTTGTTGAAAATAGCAGATCTACCAGGCCATTGAGGTTGTAGATCGGCTATTTTTAAATAGCCGATGTATATAGGTTTAAAGTGGATTAAAGTGATTTGATGCTATATTAACACATTTTGCTGTGTGTGTGTATGCATGCTCATGTGGCTTTCTTTTGACCTTGTTTTGGTAGACCTGGTTGCTTGTTTCTCTCGTGTCCATGGCAACACTGTTCAGGACTTTATCCTCAGCCTGGCTTGAACTTGTAGCAAGCCTCCACTCAGCAGCTCCATGTAACCATGTCAGTAGAAAAAAAACACACCATCTTATCAAGTCTGCCGCCTGAAAAGAATACACTTCAAGTGGCTAAGTCAAACTATTTAAACTAACGACTGATTTATACTCGGTTACACTCTCTGATCTATAAGCTTTGTCACGCAATGTGCAATTTTTTAAATAGCTATTTTCGGTTCCCGACATGGCAAGCAACTACATATAAATCCAACTTAAGCCATGTATTTACACAAATGTAAAGGGTCTCGCACTGAATAACAGCCTATATGTGAATGGAAGTACCAGCCAGGATTGAGCAAAAATAACAGATTTGTCAGTAACTGAAACGCCAGTTTAGAAGTGTTTTTATTTTATTTATTGTAATAAAAGAAAGGATCAAGCAAAGAATTTAAAGATCTCATTAAGTGTGTCATGTCCCCCTCCAGGAATGTCATTTTACAATACATGTCCATGCAATGGCCTGCAGAAAAGAAAAGTTACGTAGTCAAGGAATCACCGATTTCTTCATCATAATAAGGTTTATCTGTTGCCTCGCATGTTAATGCTCCTTACAATTAAAATTACACCCACATATGCATGTGAACACACACAAATTCACAGAATTCTGTTGTTTATTCTTGGTGACATTGCCTTTTGTGTGTGTGTGCGTGTGTGTGTGCGCGTGTGTGTGTGTGCGTGTGTGTGTGTGTGTGTGTGTGTGTGTGTGTGTGTGTGTGTGTGTGTGTGTGTGTGTGTGTGTGTGTGTGTGTGTGTGTGTGTGTGTGTGTGTGTGTGTGTGTGTGTGTGTGTGTGTGTGTGTGTGTGTGTGTGTGAGAGAGATTTGAACGTTTCTAATTGACTTGTTGCGTTGCCGATTGCATTCTCATTTGCCTAATGTGATGATCTCCCATTTGTGTTTTGTGGGCATCTAATTTAATCTCTTTTGATGTGTTTATGTATTTTTCAGAGGGGAGATGGAGTAGAGATGCTGCGCTTATTAGCAGCGCTTCATTGTGGGAGGGGATGCTAATTGCTAACTAAGAGCTACTGTAGTTAGTGTCCAAACGCTAATTTGTGAGGAGAGCGGAGCTAACATGGGAATAGAAAACTAGGGTAAATTAGAATGGAAATGGGTTGGGCCGGAGATAATCGATTCAGAAATGCGCAGTGGGTTGTGGAGCTGAAATCTAGATATCTGTGGACATAATCTGAGATAACTGGATCACAATTTCATAGCAGCAGTAAAAAATTGTGTTAATGAAGGCCTTTCACATGACTGGATAAAATCCAGAGGATGTGTCAAATAAAATTAGGTTTGACATCAAACTCTGGGACAGGTAGGCTAACTGCCAAAATAAAGGACACTTCATAGTGTATTGGACCATGCTGCTGCCAGCACATCAGTGAGCCTTGAATAGATTCTGAATAGATTGTTTCTGGGTCTCTAATAGAAGGGTGCAGCATCGCTCATCACCCGGAAATGCCATCGTTTGGTGTTATGTTGCATTTTATGTTCTGCAGTGGTGGAAAGTAAGTGCTGTACTTAAAGCTGCACTATGTAACTTTCCTCTTATACAACGGATTTGAACCCGGTTTCCTGCGCAAGTGCTGACATTTTTACCATTGAGCTAATAGAGCCTGTCTGCTTGCTCAGGGGATAAATTGAATCTTGACCGTCAGGTCAAAATTCATGTCAGTCCTGTGTCTAGGTGAAACATGACCTTTGACACGATCTAAATGTCTCTATAGAAGAGCAGGGAGACAAAGTAAAACCACCCCAATTGTAACTTTAGTTACAAGTTACGGCTGAAAATAGCCGATCTGCCAGCTTGCAACGAGTTGCGATCTGCTATTTTCAAAAGATTTAGACAAATTCTGAAGGGGGGAAAAATATGCCAATACTGTTTTACTTGCAACAGAGTGTCTAGTGTGGTATTTGCTACTTTCACTTAAGTATAACATTGGAGTCCACCACTGGTTGACTGAGATGGAGCATTGGTATATTAGTGGTTTGCATTGTTTTCACTGAGTGACCCGGTGATGTCCCGGTGATATTCCTCGCTCATCAGGATAGTGATCGCACTAAAAGCCTTATTAAGGCCCTGACACACTGAAAGCTTCAGACAATATGTGTCATCATTGTTGTGTCATTGTCTGTGCCAACGGCTGTAGCCACACCGGAGGAGTGCAGTTGGTTGTGTCAAAACCTGTTGACGTGTCTTTCAAATCTCTGTGCTCATTTGGAGCATCGGCGAGCGGCACAGACCATTCACACTGAGTTATGTAGAGCTGTGGTTCTCAAACTTTTTCATGTCAAGGACCCCCTAATTGACACTAATTGCCCCGCGGACCCCCATTTGAAAAGATAAGCCAGGGACCCCAATAAGAGAAGGTTTTTACTTTACGGCTCTCTTCTCAACCATTTTAGTTTCAAGGACCCCCAGTTTGACATGCATTAGGCTACGGACCCCCATTTAATGGCATTTATACCTCTGGGACCCCAATTCACATTGTAAAACCAATGTTAATTTAACTCTGAGAGTGTACAAATGGAACCAAATTGACCCGTTAGGGTCCATTTGGTTCCATTTGTACACTCTCAGAGTTACAGACCCATAAGGGTCCATTTGGTTCATGTCCATCATTTAGCTGGGGACCCCCTGGAACCCCCTCAAGTACCCCTGGGGGTCCCCGGACCCCACTTTTAGAACCAATGATGTAGAGCAACGCAGAAAGATAACCTCTTCATATTTCAAACTTTGTTTTACCTCGTGTGACCGTTCTAGAATTGTTGGGATTGTTGGTGGAATTGTAGGTAGGTGGGATTGTAGGAAGGGGTGGTGGGGGGGAGGTAGTGAAGGGAGGGTAGCCCTGTGTACAAAAAACAGGGACATAAGTGACAGGACGTGTAGGTGGGTGAATGTGGATGTATATGTGCATGTGTTCTGCACACATGCAGGCAACAAATGTGTATGTCCTATTGTCCGAGCACTGTAAATCAATTTGCTGAGAAAAATGGGTTGCTCTTGTAAAATGTGAAATGAACAATACAAATTTGGTCATACAAAAAAAATTACGTCAGTGACAGTTGCGTCAATGTGGTTTTCAGTGTGTTAGGGGGCTGCTATCGCCTGTGCAGTGCACCCAGCACACCAGGCGTGCACATCTCTCAATTTGGCTTGAGGTTTAAGGAGGCTTTAACCTTGATTTGCACCAGATAAGGAAACATAAGCTGGTATCCCGATTCCCAGTGTCATGGCCTTCAAAATGACTATATATTAGTTAGTTAGTTGAACCGCAAACCGATTTTACTGAGGCTGTATGTCGCTCTGTTTGCAATCACAACACAAAGCTATGAAACTTAACTTTATAATATTAGATACAGTATACTGTAAAACTGTAAAACTCTATCTGACATATATGCTGGTGAAAGTTCAAGGACGCTGAGGTCACGGCTCAACTATATGCATATGTAAATGTATTAGTTTATTGTAGTTAATCGAACTAATGTATTTAATGGATTATATATAAAAAATATATAATATGGATTTTTAAATCCCTATTTTCAAAAATATAAACAATAGTGAAAATGGCTGATCTACAAACTCACATGTTGAATCACGACGTGTTGTGAGCTTGTAGATCGGATTCTCAAAATGTTTGCGCAAAATCTAAAATAGAGCTTATGCGTCTAATTTGAGGAATCAATTTAGTTGATTATAAAAATCTATTAGAATGTATTTGTCGATTCATTGAGATATTAATACATTATATTAAAACAAATATTATATAAATATATAGAATTATTTGATTGATAGAATAGTCTCTAATGGATAGTTGCAGCACTACTTAGTTATGTTAGTGTATTGCTATTAGTGTGGTTGCCCTAACAGGGCAACCAAACTATAGTACTTTACCTACTACCTACCTACTTTATGTCATTTTCTTTCTAGATAAACTTTATTTTGGGCCGCTACTCCTCCCACAGTTTTTTTCCCCAATTTCGTGCCATATGTCAAAATGACCGGCTTCACCGGGAATCGTGCGCTTATATTTTGCTAAGAGATTGGTTACATAGTTTAATTGATATTGATTTATTAGTGTATTAAATTTCCTCATCCACTTTAATGGGAAAATGAAAATCTTTAATGGGAAAGTCATCCAGGGGTGGATCAATCCTCTCTAAATGAAACGCAAGAGATCTCAGGATTCACGTGACAATGTAGTTGGCGCAGCCTCCGACGGTATTCCTCCCATCTTATTCCTCGAGTCCCGGCGGCCGCGACTCGCGTCGGCGCAACCACACTTTGCAATTTCCCAGAATTGTGAATATTCTATTTTCACTTCCTGTGTGGCGTTGAAGTTTGACACTTTGCCACGGTCACGCCGTTTTACGAAAACTCAAGCTTTTGATAACTTTTCATCGTTAAGGTCTTTTGTGTACTCTGAGCGAATTTGAGGCGGATCCGACAATCCGCCTAGGAGGAGTTTGTAAGTACAACCCGTGGAAATGGCGTTAAATGCACAAAAACGCCATTATCAATTAAAAATGGCCAACTTCCTGTTTGGTTTAGGTCATGGCTCCAAGAGACTTTTTCGCAAGTCGGGACATGATACAGGTGTGTACCAATGTTCATACGTGTAGGTGAAACCATATTGTCGGCTTGAAGCACAAACTCCCCCCCTCTTTTAAAAAAAAAATACGTAATGTTTCGCCACTGGTAATGTGTGCAATGTTGCGTAACTTTTGGAGTACGTATTTCCCCTCAAAAACGCGATTCATTTGTGCAAAGAATAATAATAATCATTACAGTTTCAATAGGGCTTCGCACTACTGTGCAGTGTTATTTAAATGTATTTAAATTAAATAAAAAAGTACTGCAGACTGCTACAATGCCTGCACAAATCGGCTTTGCTAGGCACGCTGGCAACAGTTTGTGTTGTGTGTGTAAGACCAGTACTCTGAACAGCCTATATAAAGTGTCTTTAAAGATGTCTTTAAACGTCCACTTCAAAGCTGTAGACTACTGTCAATGGACTTTGAAACAAAAGAGAGACGATGGAATATAGAAACAAAGAGAAAATGAGGGACAGCGATGGAGGTATAGAAAGAGATAATCAGTTTTCTGAAACTCAGGTCTTTCTCAATAAACACATGAATGGACAAATTCCCTCAGTAGCCTGTCATGAAATACCCAGCTCTTTAACCAATCAGAAACGAGGAGACACAGATGAACCAAGATCTTTCGGTCAACAATTTACAGCCTTCATAACACCACCAGGAGAAGTAAATACACATAAACTGACAGGAAAGAAACGACACACCTGTAAACAGTGTGACAAGAGTTTCAGTTGTTTAAGTGAGCTGAAGAACCACTACCGTATCCACACGGGAGAAAAACCTTTCCTCTGTAAACAATGTGAAAATAGTTTTTGTCAGTTGAGTAACCTGAAGACACACCAGCGTATCCACACTGGAGAAAAACCTTTCCATTGTAAACAGTGTGACAAGAGTTTCAGTTTGTTAAGTAACCTGAAGAGACACCAGCTTATCCACACTGGGGAAAAACCTTTCCATTGTGAACAGTGTGACAAGAGTTTCAGTTTGTTAAGTAACCTGAAGACACACCAGCGTATCCACACTGGAGAAAAACCTTTCCACTGTAAACAGTGTGTCAAGAGTTTCAATGTGTTAGGTAGTCTACAGACACACCTGCGTATCCACACTGGAGAAAAACCTTTCCATTGTAAACAGTGTGACAAGAGTTTCAGTAACTTAGGTGAGCTAAAGAAACACCAGCGTGTCCACACTGGAGAAAAACCTTTCTATTGTAAACAGTGTGACAAGAGTTTCACTTTGTTAAGTCACCTGAAGAGACACCAGCTTATCCACACTGGAGAAAAACCTTTCCATTGTGAACAGTGTGACAAGAGTTTCAATAACTTAGGTAATCTAAAGAAACACCAGCGTGTCCACACTGGAGAAAAACCTTTCCACTGTAAACAGTGTGTCAAGAGTTTCAGTGTGTTAGGTAGTCTACAGACACACCTACGTATCCACACTGGAGAAAAACCTTTCCACTGTAAACAGTGTAACAAGAGTTTCAGTCAGTTAAGTAACCTGAAAGCACACCTGCGTATCCACAGTGGAGAGAAACACTTCCACTGTAAACAATGTGACAAGAGTTTCAGAGATTTGAATAGTCTGAAGAGACACCACCGAATCCACACTGGAGAAAAACAAAACAGTGTGACAAGAGTGTCAGTGAGTTAGGTAGTCTAAGGAAACACCAACTTATCCACAGTGGAGAAAAACCGACAAGAGTTTCAGTCGGTTAAGTCAATTGCAGACACACCAGCGTATCCACAGTGGAGAAAAATCTTTCCACAGTAAACAATGTGACAATGTGACACAAAACAATGTGTCAAGAGCCTGATGGAGGAGAAGGGAACTGGTTGGAATAACGTGTTCCTTCCACGCGATACGTCCAACCAGGGAAACTCCCCCTTGTCATTGAAGGAGGCATGAGCTCGGCCCTGGCCTCCCTAGGCCGGTGAGGGGAGTGTAGCGCCCATGATCACTTAGAAAATTGGCACCGGGTGAAAAATAAGGGTTACAAAATCACAGGAGAAAAAATATGGCTTGTTTACCTTTGCTCTGCAATAGTTTCAGTGGACAAAGGTCCACTGAAATGTCAGGCCATTGCAGCTATACACTTAATGGGAAACCAATCTGGGAACCCATCGCCAAATGAAAAGGAAAAACAGCGCCCTCTGCTGTTTTTTACTATCTCACCTGGCTCTGGGAGGAAGTCGTCGTAGCACACGTACGCAAGGAAACCGGGGTTTTGGTCTGCCTTCAGCCTTTCACTTCCGGTGGTGCGACTATGTTTTCATTCCCACTAACAATATTTCTCCACGGAACACTAACACCACTTCTCCCAGAGAACATGGATCGTTTTGGTTATAAGCCCACTTGTTTCTATGATGAAAGAGCTAGTTAAAATGTGAATATCTTTCCGTGGTTTTGTCTGCTCCGAGGACGCTATTGTTAAATGAGTTTCAGTTTGTTTCTAGTGGGGAAGGATCGGCAGACACGTAAGTCCCGCCCACTACATTTGATTGGGTAAAGCGCGGCCTGCTTCCTGATCTGAAGGCACGCCCACTTGTAGGCCAGTGCGTACGCGATATGACGAACCCCCCCGACAGATTCAAACGCAGAGCAGAATCTGTTCTCGAGAGATTAATGGGAAACAAACACAAGAGCATGTGTGATACTGTACGATACAATGAAGTACGATAAGATAAGACTTTGTTGATCCTTGAGGCATCTTTTACTGTGTGGCACGCATATCTTATCCATGTCTCGAGACAGGGGGACATCAATCTGTGTTGCCAAGTCTTCTTATTATAAGCGACTTTGGGCTTGTTATTCTGTAAAGTTGCTAGTAAATATTGGTAGTTGCGGGTTGCGTTTTTTGGCGCTTGTTCTACAGTGTAGTTGCTTATAATTTGGGCTTCCTTCCTAATGTTGTTTAAATTTGATGTCTCCCCTGGACCCACCTAGTGAAAATAGCCGATCTACAAGCTCACAACATGTCGCATCGCGACACCTTGTGAGCTTGAGTGTAGGGTTTGCGTGTATAGGCCAGGGTTTAAATGGGTATAAACTAAACTTTAGTTGGGAAGTGTTAATCCAGTAATGTGGAAGCCGGCGAGCGCACACAGAATATTAGATGCACTACATCGAAACCAACGACTCTGCATACCCTGTGTCAAACACGCTCCTTTTAAGGATCTCTCGCTCTGTGTTTCCCGCTCTCTGCCTACAGCCTGCACTCTTCTTTTTTTTCTCTTTTTTCTTCTTTTTCGCTCGGAGGCAAAGACGGGGCTTCCCTGTGTTTCTCCCAGGGGCACATGACTGTGATGCTAATTCGGTGTTGACACGCCGGGGTTGAAGGAACGCCGTCTCTCTAGTCGACTCCGCGTCGACTCGGGGAAACACTCTAGTTTCTTTTCTCCTTTTTTTTTTGCACGCAGTTACTCTCTTCCCCTTCATCTTGTGTTTTTTTTTTGTTTATGCTCTGCGCTGCTGTGAATACATTGATGGAGCTCTCTGGCTTTTCCGCAAGGAATACGCCTCTTACCGATCCGTGTGCCCCCCCCCCCCACCCCCACCCCCCTCCAAAAAAAAATCCATCCAAATGAGGAAACAAGTGGGCGATATCGCCCCTTCCTTCCACCTTTCTCCTCGTCTCGCACGCCCCAGATGGCAGCTCTGTGCTGTTGGATCGGCCGTGTGTTGACAAGCTAAAAGGATGAGGAGGAGGAGGGGGGGGGGGGGGGGGGGGTTGAGGGGGGGTGGGGGGGTGCTGCTGTCATTAGCATTGTCATTAGCAGATGCCAACGCACAACCTGTGAACTACAAAGACTGCTGGGGGTTCAAAGGCTCTCCTATACGCCCACGTAAACACCTCCTCTCTGGAAAGCATGAGGAGGTGATGGAGACAGCATGGGGGTGGCAGCCAGGTAGAGATGGGAGCGTGTGTGCGCGCGTGTGTGTGTCTGTTTTAAGAAGAAACTCTGAAAGAGAAAATAGAGTGACTAATAGACGGAGAGGGACATATAGTGAATGAGGGAAAGAGAGATACCTTAAAGGAACCAGGCCAAACAGGAGTGCAGCGAGAGAGGGGGGGGAGAGAGAGGGAGAGAGAGAGAGAGTGTAAAATGAAATGGTGGTAACGGAAAGAAAAAAAACACTGCGCTTTCTTGCCTTTGGATCTAATGCCCCACTGTCTTCACTCTCTCTGCCTTCTAACACTTTTCCGGCTTTTTTTTTTCTCTCTCTCTCTCTCTCTCTCTCTCTCTCTCTCTCTCTCTCTCTCTCTCTCTCTCTCTCTCTCTCTCTCTCTCTCTCTCTCACTTTAGTGCGGGTGTTTATTCATTTGGATAAGCTGCGCTGCAAGTTGCCTATCCTAGTGGGAATGATTTTTCGGGAAGGAACAGAATTCTATTAAGATTCCCCAATGAGGCTTTGGTGATCTAATCCCTGCCAAATCCATTCAAGTGAACACTGGGAATTTAAGCTATGGTGCCTTCGCATTGTGTTTTGCATGATAGGTTTTGCATTAGAGCTTGTGTGTGTGCACTGTGTGTTGTACGTGTGTGTGTGTGTGTGTGTGTGTGTGTGTGTGTGTGTGTGTGTGTGTGTGTGTGTGTGTGTGTGTGTGTGTGTGTGTGTGTATGCGTGACATCTTTTGCATTATGGCATGTGCGACACTGTGATGCTAATGTGTGTTGTCATGGTGATTGATGTGAGATGAGTGCTAGTGAAGAGGTGAGACACTTTCTCTGTAAAACCCATGGAACCTTTTTGCACCGTCAGTTCAGCCAATATCATTCGTTGTTGTTGCTGTGCTCGGGCTGTGATCTTCTGCGGTATTATGCCTGTGTTCCTTATTAACAACTTAAACCCCCATATGGTTGAGCGGAGTCCCTCAGGGCTCTATGCTAGTGTATTTTCTGTTTTCTCTTATCATGGGGAAAGCTTTTGCTCAAAAATAGTCAACAACCCCCCCCCCCATTTTTTTTTTAACCCATTGAGACCTGAAGCCGATTCTACGTGTCTCCTAAATCTCAACAGTATTCTCAAAAACGTATGTTTCTATATCAGTGGTGCTCAAACTTTTTCATGTCAAGGACCCCCAAAAATATATGTATTTGGTCGCGGACCCCCATCAAAATATTTTGTTCCAGGGACCCCCAGACGCAAAGATTTGAGTTACAAAATGTTCGCTTTAAAAATATATATATTCAAAGATTTGCACACATTTTCACGATTTTTCAAAAATAGCAGATCTACAAGCTCGTAGCGCGGCACTCGGTGCCGCGCTATGAGCTTGTAGATCTGCTATTTTTGAATAGCCAAAGTGTAAAATAATGCTTTTTAGCTCAAATCTAAAAATGACACAGTTCCAGGTTAAAGAAACACACCTTTTTTTCCTACTGTGTTAAAAAAAGCAACACAGCCTGGTGGTTCAGTCAGTGGTTTACCATTCTACTTAAATGGGTCCTTCTGAACACAAAATGTATGTAAGACGCAGAGATTTGTAATTGTTGCCTTCCCTATCATTACTTTTTTTTAGTATAGCTTTGTTTTTGTCTTTGCAATTTTTTTTGCCTTTTTAACTATTTATGCAATTTGAGGAAATATAATGCAAACTGATACAGTTCTGAAAATGTCATATACTGTACATGCATTTTCCATTATACATTTTAATCAGACCATTCTATAAAAGTGGTTATCAATTGATTAAAAAACATTGTGACGACCTTAGTTTCAGCTAACACACTTTTGAATATCCGTGCATTTGTCGGTGAAACGCTGTCTACTTGATGTATCGTGTACCTCAGCTCTAATGCATTTATCATGTCACGAAAAGACATCGCTCTCGACTACACTGTAAGATTGTACGTCCTTAATAATAAAAGGGGCTATAGATGCTGTTGCATTACATTAGACCTCGCCGAGATGTGGCGATGTGTCTTGGGTGTTCCTGTGTGTTGTACTACCATAGCGTCCATATAGGACCTTCGTCGTCCGCACAGGTGTCACCAATCACCAAGCCATCTCACCAGGTCAAGTGAATGGCCTGAGTTGTCGTGCTACTGCTGCTAATGGCCAGTCCTTTGTCCAATATTTGTCCTATATAAAATCCAACAAACTTTCGATTTTCGATTTGATGGTGCACCGTAAATAGTGTTTGCGTAGAGGTTTACCTCCGAAGCGCTCTTGTAATAAAAACATGAGATGAGATTGCGAATGAGAGTCAACCAATAATTTCAGTACCGGGCCGTCTGTAGATTCATCGTGTATCCAGGGGGTCTGTGTATCAATGTAGTTGCAGTGTTAACATTAAAACTGCTTTCCTATTGTATTCATTTATCTGTAAATCTTTTCACACCTATATACTATCATTCCTGTTTGAGTGACACATGTTTCCTATGCAGTGAGGTTAGTGAGAAGCAGCCTTTTCAGATATCTTGACTGATATTGTGTAAAAGAATTGCAACATTTCCGAATCAATGACAAACTTAGATTTGATTAACATTTAACTAATAAACCAAACAATGTAATAGATAAAATCAATTTTTGATTTTATTTTTAAATTAAAAAAATATATTGTCATGAATTGGCTCAACAATCATGACAAAGGTGGGAGACGACACACAGGAGTAACTTAAAAGTTATTTCATTTCAATTAAAAAAGACAAACTATACATAATATACAATGTGGTGTGAGTAGTCAGTCAGTGGTATCAGTAGTGTAATGCATGTGTGGATGTGTGAAAATGCAGTGTATGTGCAAGTGCAAAAACCAAGCCAAAAGAAACCAAACAAACACTGTTGCCTGGTAGGAGATGGAGAGAGAGAAGGCTTTGGCCAGCCTGCTTAAATACTCCAGGGACGAGTGGAGTCGGATGTGCCTCGTCCCATAGACACACCCCTGGAGGGCTGGCCCTCTCCTCCTACACAGGACATAAAAGAACCAAATTAGAACCAAACACAAACCAAATGGATAAATAGAACAAACAGATGACCCCAAGCATAGTGAAGGGGTCATCACTATACTGTACATATACTGTGCATGTGCATATGCATGTGTATATATATTTTATAATGGCGATCTAGAACCTCTTGATAGTTCACTTTGGATAAGAGCATCTGCCAAACGCCTAAACTGTTTAACGGACTAACAGAACGTGACGAGAGCCTAGAAGGGCTGAGCAGCGTTGCCATGTCCGCTTATTATAAGCGACTTTGGGCTTGTTTTTCTGTAAAGTCACTTTAGTGTATAGGTGCTTATATGGGCTTAATTGTTTCTTATATTGTTTAAACCAGTGGTTCTTACATTTTCATGCCAAGGACCCCTACATTAATATTCATGTGTCCGCGGCCCCCCATCTGAAAATATTTGTGCCAGGGACCCCCCATACAAGATTGGTGGTGTTAAAATATTTTCCAAAACATTCCAAACCTTTCCTTTCCAAGAATTTAAAATAGCTGATGAATATAGATTTTAAGTGTCATGTGGCCCAACTAAGTTGCTTCTTTTGGGCTTGTTTTCATAGACCTGGTTGCTTATTTCTCTCGCAAAACCTGGCAACACTGAATTGCTGAGAGGTGAGAGCTAGAGATGTCTGGACCAGCAGGTGTGTCTGTGTAATTCATACTCACTCAGCTCAACAGTGTGTCTGCAGTGGACCCCCACACAGCAACACCATTCTAATGGGAGACACCTGCTACAATTACAGCCAGACCGGTAACAGATTCCGTTGCTGTCGGGCAAAAACCCTGGATCTCTGTATTTAAACAAAAAAAAAAACCTGTTTTTTTAAAGGTAAATAGATTCTCTTCATCAAAAACGGCCGATCGAGAAAATAAAAAAGGATCTGAGTACCCCCACTGCATATAAGCGTTGAGGCAGACGCTTCAGGCAGAAACCTCTTATCTCCATATTTTTGTTTGTGTTTTTCATAATTTAATGCCTTACTTGGTCATACTACAGCGTCACACAAAAGCATAAAAAATAGCAGATCTACAAGGTCAAAATGTGGCTCGGAGTGGCGTGTTTTGAGCTTGTAGATCTGATATTTTGAATCTTAAAAAGTAACAGTTTTGGACATATGAGGTTTCCAGCCGACAGAGACGATATAATGTACTTATTCATGTTCCTTCCAGCAGGCCTCTGCTGCACATAGAAACATGTGGGTGGGTGCAGCCACTTATTGCACAACATAGTCACCATTTGTTACTCAATTTAGCCATTTAGCAAGATTGCAAACCAGATTGACACACACACAAAAAAATACAGGCACACATAAAAGAAGACACACACACACACACACACACACACACACACACACACACACACACACACACACACACACACACCCGTGCAATGACACAATAGGACTTCCATTTGCGTACGTGTGGTTTGTTGTCACGGGTCGGGTATGGGTGTAAACAGAATGGCGAGCACTTGGCGATGCACTCTGTCAATTGGTCCTATATGCAATTATTTTGTTTTGAAAGCCTGGCTGGTTAGAGCCAGGAACAGAAAATGACAGTAATCCACATAATAAGGCTGAAATAGCAGGTGTGTGGAAACAGGTCCTCTGCTGCTGAATGCGTGTTGTCATTACCTCAGGAGAACTCTGGCTTAGATACGGTGCAGACCTCATGCAAGACAAGAAAGAAACAAGTGCAGAATGTTTAGTGAGTATGATTGTGCGTGCCTGTGGCTTTATGTCAGTGTGTGTCTGAGAGAGAGAGGGCCATGAACCACTTAAACACTTTCACACATGGCATCCCTATTTTGGGCCAATAATGTCATAAGCAAGCAAAAATCTTTAAATATGTTTACAAAAAATATATATAATAAAAAAAATATATATAGTGAAAGTTTGCCTGGTAAACCGTCGCGGAATTCACATTTCCATGTGTTTTCTGCTGAATAGAAAATGAAATGTGAATTACGCGGCAGGGATGCTAAGCGAAAGTAGCCGTTTTTTTCTCCAATAATTAACATGGCCAAAATCCGGTTTAAACAAAGCCGTTGAGCCTCTTGTTTATACTCTTGGAATCCTGTATTAAAATTACCTAGAGGGTGGATCATGCGTCCATGGATGTCACAAACGTAGCAGCCGGACTTGCGAGGCGCACGTTGGCTCAAACACCGTTCAGGGGATTGCCATGACAATGCTCACTCAGGCCTGCTCCAATCCGTACCAAACTTGGCACAAACACCGTTCAGTGGTCTGCCATGAGAATGGTCACACCAGGAGCCACATGTGGCACCATAGGTTCACTGTTTCTCCCATCTGCCCATAACGTGCCACAAAAAAACTGTTCAGGGGGTCTGCCATGACAATAGTCACACCAGGGGCCACAGGCTCCACTGTTGCTCCAGCAGTGTTACAGCAGATTTTAGCGCTTCAAATTTCCGTAACGCGGTGACCATTGCTCTGATCAGCACAGTACTTGAAGAAATATAGTTATTAAAATGCTCATAGATCAAATTAAAGCAAAAAAAGCAGCCTGGAAATATACAGTAGTTATTAAAATGCTCATTGACCAACTTGAAGCTAAATAAAACGTTAATTTATAGCATGTACCTCAGCAGCTCCACATGCACACTTGGTGTGGCTGACTGGTGCAGTAGCTGACCAAGATTCAAAGAGTGATGGACAGCGGTAAGGAAGAAGGGGTACAAAGAAAGACTTGACAGATAGACAGACACAACATAGGCTACCACAGTATGTCTCCACAAAACCGTCCCAAGATGTCAACCTGGCTGAGAAGTGATGTGCGCTCTCCCAAGCTGACTCTGTTGTGACAGAATGTCTGAGGTCTCTCTTGACTCTGACAGTAGGAACTGTCTGGAGAATTTTACCAACACATTCCTGACAAGGGCGTCTGGCTCAGAATCAAACTAAATGGAGAAAGTTTCTCTGTTGTAGAACAGCGGATAAAAACTTCAGTCTGTATGTTTGATGTACTCTCCCAACGGAGAGAGGTAATTGCTACTGGAAAGGGCCATCCAGGCATCCAAGCCAAGCACTATAACTTTAATTTAACCATGACTATGGGTGCAACAGTTTGTCGAACTAATCCATTTGATTTAAAATAATCAATTTTGATATCAATTTTGCGGAAAAAGAATTGTGAGCTTGTCAATCGCTTATTTTGTCAATCAGCTTCTCTTATAATTGCCCTAAGACAATAATCGATAGCCCTATACACCACTAGTCAGTTCAGTCACTTGAGTTATAGCCTCGGAATCCCAGCCTTTTTTTTTGTTTCAAAAGAAAAACGTCTGGGCGAACGGTGCAGGAACAATGGTCTTAGGACCTTGTTAACTCCTAACCAACCAGAGTGCAGAGGGGCGTCGCTCTAAATTTGGTGACGTCAGCCTGCTCCGTGCACAGACCGGGGGGGGGGGGGGAGGGGGGGGGGGGAGGGGAGGCGGGGACATAGATTGGTGAAGCAATCGGAGGACGCGCCTTGCTCCAGGCGCCTGGGTTTGGATCCGCCCTTCGAGACCACGGATTCCTCTCGTTCTCTCAGTCTACTTGAGTTAAGCTTTGCTCAGACTACAAGATGATTTTGGGTCAGAAACAACCCTTCTGAGTATCGGGGGGGGGGGGGGGGGCGGACATAATTATTCTCTTGCAAGAGCGGTTCAAAGATCCAGTCTTAAGCCTCCCGAGTTGCTCACAGGACGGTCGGGCTGTCCCGAGAATTTTCAAACATATTTGATAGCATCTGGATCGCTACTGGCCGAGTGGAACGGCAAAGCTAGAGTCGCTCACGACCAAGAGAAAGGCTTTTGGCACGGAGACTGGTCCAAAACAACGGCGGTGCGTTGGACAGCTGAGGCTTGTAGATATGTGGGAAGAACACCGTCTATAACGTCTCTTCTCAGACATCACGTGAGACGAAATGTTGCGCTGTTCTGCGTTCGGGTAACCCCCGAGAATCAGAATAGAATCCTGTGTGGTGCCCCATTATTTTAAAATTGCGTATTGCGTGTGTGCATGTTTAAGATGATCTGAGAGAATATTAAGTCTATCCTGTAGTGTGTGATGCTACCAGATTTCAAAATCATTGACGATTTAAAGAATCCTTCTGTATGAGTCCAGCTTTTGAACGATTTTTAAAACAAACATATTTATAGTTAATAGTGCTTGGTGTGGATGGCCCTTAACTTCCAGGATTTGAACTCTGACTCTAGCCTGGAAACCAGACGACTCTGCCAATATCTACGCAATGATATTAGTCTGGCCATGCCAGGCTACTCTGGCTCTCCTGCGTGGAACACCACAATATCTTCCACTATCTTCCGGGGAGATTTGGGCTTATATGAGCTTCAGGGAATACTTGCCAACAGCAGGTGTCCTATACCTGACGCCAGGGTCTAAAAGAGTAGAGAGACCACTTTGATGTAATTGCATGAAATTGTCGATCTGTTACTTCTGCTATTCGACGTGCAACAAATTATATAGGACTCGGTTAAAGTACAAAAAAACAGCCGAGGGCTTACTCGACTGTGGGATGTCTAGTCATAGTTTTATTTATCTGGACTGGAGTGTGGAGACTTATAAAAAATATAAAAGTACAACAGTAAGCTCTCTGAAGCACATGTGGTTGCTAATCCGTTAACGGTACCACACTTACCAGCATTCAAAGATTGGTGAACACAGGCCGGTGAACGCACACACTTTTCATGTGCACAGTTTTAGTAAGCGGTTAAAAAAAAAAAAAAAAAAAAAAACAACAACTTCAGGTTTATCCCATTCAATCCGATAAAGCATCTGTCATTTTAGCTATATATAGCAACATAAGTTGTTCCGAAAACTGGCAGGATTTTAAAGGCATTTTTAGAATCGGCCTTGTGTCTAAATGGGCTATTGTCACATCACAAGTTTCCAGGTGTACAAGCTCCCGACGCTTTGCAGTTTCAAAAATAGCCATATACGAATAGAGAATAGAGGAGGAAATAAAGTCAAATAACAAGACACAATGTCAAATATGCAGAAGGTGCATGGTCAAAATAGAAATAAATGAGGCAGCATATCACACAGTATCACAACTGTGACACACAAAGAATGTGAGAAAACAAACTAACAGGGAAGCTGTGACATGCCTCATGATGCAGTCGGTATAGCTCTGCAAGGCAAGTTTATTTGTAGAGCATATTTCAACACCAACACGATTCAATGTGCTTTAAACAAATGTATATTCTGTAACCAGAAGATAAATATTAAAAACTAATGAAATCAGGTCAAGGTTCTGTTTCCCTCAATCGTAGATGTCCTTTCCAATCAATTCTCCATCCTCCATCTACTCACTTGTATAACGTTTCTCTCTCTCTCTCTCTCTCTGTCTCTCTCTCTCTCTCTCTCTCTCTCTCTCTCTCTCTCTCTGTCTCTCTGTCTCTCTGTCTCCCTGACTGCATCCCAGGTCTAGAAAGTAAATCCTTAGTTCCCTCACTTGTATAATTTCCTTGTGTCTTTGTCCCTCCCACTGAGGATGCATTAAAGCAACGATGCCAGGAGAGCGGAAGAGGAAATGTTGAAGACATGTTTAGATAAGTGTCACGTTAGTTCCTCTGTAGCATCATGTTAAGCCACGTCCATTTCTAATGACGACCATTGGTTCTGAAACGTATTTGGCTCCGGCCGCCCCTGTAAATGGCTTTTTCCACCCCCGGCACCCCTGAATTACATTATATAGCACCTTACATTTATTTCATATTACGGTACTTAAATATTTAAATCTTTCCCCTAAGATACAGTATGTCACAAGAACAACTTGAGAGAATATCCATTTCCACTAGGACAGATTGAAAATAACTTTATACTTAACGTTTAACCACTTGAACCCCAGCATCCCTATTCTGGGGCAACATTTGTCAAATATTTGCCGACATCACGACGCGTTGGTAGCTTGTAGATCGACTATTGCCGGCGAGATAAGTGTAGCTGGAAAAAGAACACACCATCACAGTGCAACTCAGGTCTGCCTATACTCAAGTATAGGGGGTTAAACTGAAGTGATAATTTCAAAATAACCATTCAACAAGATTGCAAACCAGATTGTCACACACACACGCACACGCACACGCACACACACACACAGACAGACTTGCGTCAAGGCACCCTAGGGGGTTTCCATTTTGGGAAACCCTGGTTTAGACACATAAAAACCATGCTCATTTATTGCAATAAAATAACGCTCTTTAGTTATGCCACAGTTTAATTCACACACACACACACACACACACACACACACACACACACACACACACACACACACACACACACACACACACACACATACACATACACATACACATACACACACACACACACACACGTAAGGTGACATGGCCAGCAGCAGGGCCGTCATGCTGTTCAGCTCGGAAAGTCTTCCTGGTCGTAAACACTCACAGCTCCTCACTTTGCAGCAGGAGAAAAGAGACCTGAGATGACCGTGAAAATGGCAGACTGAGTTGAACTTCCGGTTCAAGTGAGGATAGACGAGTGAGGAAAAAAACAGTCTCTCTCTCTCTCTCCCTCTCTCTCTCTCTCTGTTTTTGTCCTTTGTCATCGTCTCATTTGTTTTTTGAGCCTCGGCCACCGACAGCCAGCATGTCTGTGTCTGATAGAGAGTTATATTCTCCTGTCTGCCACGTCCTTTCCTTCAGGACTGACTGCCTTGTCTATCTGTACGTCTTGTCTGTCTGTCTGTCCGTCCATCTCTGACAGGCCCGCTATGTCTGAAAGGCCGTCATGTGGTTGACAGCACAATGCTAGAAAGGAGATGACATGCAGATGACAATGACAGATTCTGCTTTTGCTTGTATGTGTGTGTGTGTGTGTGTGTGTGTGTGTGTGTTCCTGAGCAAATGCATCTGAATCCTGCCGTAGGATCCAGCCATACATACAGTATGTTGTTTGGAAATGTGTTAGTCTGTATGTACCTGAAGCACATTTGAAATGGGTCATAGTGATTGACAGCAATAAAACGAGGTATTGAGAGGCAAAAAAAAACAAAAAACATTGAATAAACACAAATATACATTCACACATAATGTAAGGTACCAGATAAGTGTTACACTATGGATCCAGAAAGGTAATAAAGGTAGGGTTGAATGGTATAGAAGGCAGAGGTTATGGATTTTGACCGTATTGTTCTTCTTTCTCTCTTCCTGTTGTACTTGAATTATTGAGCTCATGTTTTCACTTTCTGTAGCTTTTTTTGTTTCCAGAGATGGAAGTTACAGTACATACTTGAGAAAAGTTTTTTTTTCTATTATTGCAGTTAAACTTTTTCTTCACATACTTCTGCTCTATTTTATGTGAAGTATGTGGCAGTGATGCATTTAAGAGTACCTAGCATAGAGTTGCCATACCAGTGCTTTACCCTTTCAGAAGAAATTAAATTAACATTTTTAGAAAAACGTATACATACGGCTACTGTCAGTGCTTCAAATTATAAATAAAATAATGAAATAATATACATGTGATTCCATACCACCTGGCTCAGCCCTGTAGCTTAATTAAAGGTTCATTTTAAGTACTGGAATCAAATAATTTTCCCTCAGAGAATGGTCTGGGGGCCATATTATACCATATTATACAGTGTCTCAAAATATTATAAATAGTGTATAAAAAACAGTTTAGATAATATATCTAAAGTAAAAAAATATATACATTAAATATATTTCCAAGGACATTTAATGGCCGGATATTTAGGTTATTTCAGGCAAATGTATCAGTTATTTTACAGCATGTCAAAGAACAAAGCTGGTTTGGTGGAGGCATTCAACCTCGAAGCTGTATATCCAGTTTATTTTGCATTTATTTTGGCTTAAAATAGTGCCACCAGGGTTAATGTGGTTTTATTTATTCTAATGACTGTACGGTATGAGCGATAGTGACATGAAATCACAGAGAAATACAGTAGCAGCAGAACTATTCAAATATGATCTTTCACACATCAAACTCTGAGAAAGTAGACCCTTGGATGTATCCCCCCCCCCCCCCCCCCCCCCATCCCCCCCCCCATTGTCTTCTTCATTCATTGTATTGCTGTCATCTTCCTCTGCCTCCCCCCATGCAGAGCGCACTGCCTAGGGTGAAACAGTTTGATCCTCATCAATTCAAGGGACCCTCAGACTGTCTACACACACACACACACACACACACACACACACACACACACACACACACACACACACACACACACACACACACACACACACACACACACACACACACACACACACACACACACGTCATTACTGACATAATGTATGATGGCCCCTCAACAGGGGACCCGAGGGGCCACTGTATGTGTGTGTGTGTGTGTGTGTGTGTGTGTGTGTGTGTGTGTGTTAATAATCCCACAGATGTCTGGTGGAGCCCCATTTCATAGCAGCCTCCAGGCTCCAGCCTCCAGAGCACCACATGCTGGGTGAGGAGGACTTGAACCTCACATGTTATGAGCAGTGGTGGAAGAAGAAGTACTCGGTTTCTTTTTAACCCATTAACTCTTTGACTGCCAGAAATAAAACACAATTTGCCATGCCACTGCCAGCTATTTTCGAGTGTTTTCACTAACCTTTGAAAAATCATAGAATATTTATCTCCAGTATGATCAATCCCCCCGATCGGGGGCGGGGGGAGATCATCCGTTCCATAGTAGTGGGCAGTTGAATGTAGGTTGTTGTTTTTGCCAAAAAGCAGCAAACAAAGAAAAAGCAATTTCTCCAAATCGAATAACAAGGAAGTGAATGGCCGTTTCTTTTGGCGATCACGTGATTTGCTGCTGCTTTGCTTCTCTGAGAGTCAAATGGTGCCTCCCAGGTTAGCGAACAGCGCCATATAGTGGAAAACCACTGAAAAAGCACGTCATTCTCGTCATTGGTAGGCTGCGCCTTACCAAAATATGACGAGAAATCTCTTCATTGGCAGTCAAAGTTAAGACCTGAGGCCAATTATACAACCTTCTAAATCAGGAGTTCTCCTCTCATACTGAACATCTGAATATGTTTTTGTGCCAGGGAGACCACAGAAGAGAAGATTTGTGTTAAAAAATGTAAAATTATTCAAGACTTTTCAAACGCATTTAAGATTTTTCAAAAATGTAAAAAAAAGGCAGATGTACAAGCTCGCAGCGCTGCACAAAGTGACGTGATGTGAGCTTGTACAGTATATCTGCATTTCAAAATCCTAAGAGTTTTTTTTTAAAACTTATGTTGCTATATGTATCTAGCTAAAATCTGAAATGACACAAATGCTTTCCCGGGGTTAAGTAGCAATACCACAATATAGAAATACTCTGTTACACCTTCAAATTGACTACAATTCTCAGGCTGACCTCACAACTACAGCACATCTCTTATTGCACACGGCCGCCTCCCGGCACACATACAGTAATAAGCCCCATGTCGCGTTGCATCAAGTTATTTTTTCTTTCTCTAGGAGAGTAGTCTCCTACAGTAGCATTGTCAGATCTCAGTTGTTTGATCAAACACAATAAATAACACACTAACATCACTTGATTTCCTATACTGTAGTTTCCAATGCTACTTCCGGGTACCGCCACAGACATTTTTTTTTCTCCAAACACAGACGGTATCAAATATAACTAAATATCATGAATGACACAGAGCCACCTCCCTGGCAGAATCACTTTTTTGTTTTGTTTTGGAACACAGTTCTTGTACGACTGTGACCCAGACTACTGTATATTATATTTATAGTTTGCAAGATGACTGTGGACACACACACACACACACACACACACACACACACACACACACACACACACACACACACACACACACACACACACACACACACACACACACACTTCACCGGTCTAAGTAAAGCAATTGTTGCGGAGCAGAGGTGCAAAAGTCAGTGGATGTTTAGCATATGGATGGCCTGGGGAAAGAAAGTGTCATTAAAACGTGCAGCTCTTGGCACAAAATGCAGCGATATTGCCCGCCTGAAGGCAGGAGTGAGTACATGTGATATGCTGGATGCAAGAGGTCTGTGATAATACTCTGTTATGGCAGCAGCTTGATGTGAATACGCTCCATGGAGGGGAGTCGTGAACCAGCGGTTCTCTGAGCATTCCTGACACATAATACTGTAGCTGTTTGGCTTTGTAGTCCGTGGGTGTTGGCTTTGCCAATCCTATTAGGATGCCTTTTAACCACTGTGAACCCTAGCATTCGATTGAAAAATAGCAGATCTACTGTGAGCTTAGAGATCGTCTGTTTTCAGCGAAGTGTGCAGAGTTACAAAAGGAGGGAGGGAGTACTGAGGAGGGTTTATGTTATGGTGGTTTGATGCTATAGGTCAGGGGTCTTCAACCTTTTCAGGCCAAGGACATCCTAGCTGAGAGAGAGATAAAGCAGGGACCCCCTCTATATTGTATAAAATTGTGTTTCAGATTATTATTTTTTTTTTTACTTAGTCTGCCCTTTTTTCCCTGTACACCTATAGCCTCTTTGCCAAAAATAGCCGATCTACAAGCTCTCAACGCCTCGCGCTGCGAGGCGTTTCTTAGTCTGCCCTTTTTTCCCTCTACACCTATAGCCACTTTGCCAAAAATATCCGATCTACAAGCTCTCACCGCCTCGCAGCGCGAGGCGTTGAGAGCTTGTAGATCTGCTATTTTTGGCTAAAGTTCTCCTAAGAAAAGGGGATGCTAGGGTTCAAGTGGTTAAGGTAAAGAAAATTAATATCACACAAAGATTTGGCGGACCCCCTGTAGTAGCTCTGAGGACCCCCTAGGGGTCCCGGACCCCCTGTTGAAGACCCCTGCTATAGGTTCTTGGTTTACCTGTGATCCTATAGTTTCCTGACACCACACTGTCTCTTTGCATTCTATGTACAGTATGTGATTACCTTGTAAGTCACTCTGTAAATTGTTTAAGTGAATCTCATAAGTAGGGATGCATTATATAAAAAATGATACCGATACCCCATAAGCGATTAATTGCATGGTCAAATCGATCGATACCGATGTTGCAATACAACTTTTACCTGTTATACAGTAACTGTGATTGGATGCTGATGCTGACATCTAAAACAAACAACAACAGTGCATTCTTATTATCTAATTCATTAAGCCTACTGATGCACATATTTCAAACAACTTTAAATGTAGTAAAGATGGAACCTTACACTTTTACTTAACATTTATCCTACAGGTAGAGCCCTTTCTAAAGCTTCCTCTTTATTTTGACTATTTTTTTACGCCAAGGATATCAAACTGTTTCTCAAATAGGTAATGTAACTACCATCTTTTGAAAAACACTTCATGAAATACGACACAATGAAGCTACACAGTGTAACATAACATTATAAAATAACGTATTGACTGAAGATGTTATGATTTTACAGATATTGCATTTTTTTGAAAATACCAATGATGAATGATTAATTGTGCATCCTTATTAGGCCTACCTACCTAGTAGTATATCAGTGGAGGTGGATGGTTAACCAAATCGCTTCAATCTCCCATGAAAATTGTAGTAATAATATAATATCTGTTAGAAAAAAGCAGTCTGTTGTTGCAAGTAAATAAATAAAATGTTGTGTTTTACTTTCACTTGCAAAGGGAGTGGGGCGGGAACATCTTGTCATGATTGGTGGCTTACAGAAGTGTACACCGTAAAATACTCTAACTCAAGAGTGTGCACAAATGGACCCATGCAGGTCCATTTGGTTTCCAAGCGCACGCACTCGGGAGTTAAATCAACGCTCAGGGTTTTACTGTGTGCCACCCTGCTCTGTAATAACGGAGGTCCTTCTGTTTGCTCACATGGATGATGTTTCACTGATATTTATATGTAAATGCAACGTCAAACAGTGCATGACAGATGTTTGGAGAGACGGCTCAGTTGTGCGAGGGCACGAGTTGGAATGAAGATGTTTGGAAGCATACATGCAGTACGTGCGCCGCACACTGACACAATCACAGAAGCGTAAGCATACACACAAGAGCTGTAACAATGCTAACAACACACACACACACACACACACACACACACACACACACACACACACACACACACACACACACACACACACACACACACACACACACCACCCGACCAACGGGTAAAGCAACATACACCACACTAGGGTTGTCACGAGTGTCTGGATTTATAGCACTCTCAAATATGGGTAAATTGCTGGCTGCAAGGTGGCTGCAAGAATATTGATGGCTGCAAGTAGCGTTGCCAGATTTTTTGAGAGAAATGAGCAACCAGGTCTATGAAAACAAGCCCAAAAGAAGCAACTGTAGGCCACATGAACCCTTTGAACCTATACATCAGCTATATGAAAATGGAAAATAGCCGAATAGCCAAAGAAATCTAAAATGACACAGATACTTTCCCGGTCTTATAATGGTTTAAAATGTTTCCATCCAGTTATTATCTATCTGTGTCTGGCAGCCTCGCTTTCCCCCCATTGGTGCTGTACCATTCTGGCAATAAGCTGTCTTTGAGTGAACACGGAAAACAATAGAGCTAGCAGGAGACCACCTGCTGTGTGTAAACATCTAGCGCGAGGGCCCCCCCACTTAGACATCGTCTCACCCCTGTGGGCTGTGAGGCAGGCAGAGTGAATCAGGGACCTTGCTGGAGATTTTCTTTTTACAGTCAACTAGCTAAAAAGACAAAGGGAAATTTATTGCCTTCTCTATAAGCAATGACATGACTCATGAAGCTCAATTGAGAACATTTATTTGTGTGCTCATGCATCCTTGACCGTCCGTCGCTGTGTAAAATTTGTGGCGCTGGTTCCAAGGTTTTATGTAGCAAAAGCCTGGAAATGGACAATGCCAGTGTAGTAATCAAAACTGTTAATTTTATTACAGCCAATGGCAATTTTCGAAGGGGCTTTTGTCCAAAGATAATATTTTACACAGGCCTAGCCTGCCACAGGGGCTCTGCTCAAACGTTTCTTTCAATTAGGCTACATCTGGAAATAGGACTGTTCATGAACGACAAAGTTAACAACAGACAAGTGAGTGAACTTGGCTCTGCTGACCTTTTGTCCACTTGAGCACCTTTATTACTTCTAATTACGTACCGCCACTTTACTGGTGAATCTACACGTTGGGAAGCCGTGCGCAACAGCCCGCACCGCTGCCCGTGTTTTTCCAAGGTCGCCCGCGGCGGGAGGATTTCTTGTAAAATGATGGATTTTATTTGGTCCAAACTTGTCCCCTGAGTTTCAATGTTGGACACAGTGATTAACTGCTACAGTCTGAGGCCAAAAACTGTCACTGTAGAAGAATTCGGGAGCGTTAATGAATGGAGCAGCGATGCCCATGCATTCAACCTCATTCATTATGATGAGATTTTATCTCAAAGTGTGCCTATAGGAATGTTTCCACAAACATAGTGCCATTATTTATTTTCTTATCTGAATGTGTTCTTTGGTACAATTCGAAATGTGTCTGAATGGTCCTATTCTTTGTGCAAAATCTAGTGGTACCGAGTGCCAAACCTCAATCAAATGAACAAAAACTGATTATAACCATTAATAATGCCTTGCTCACACTGGCTTCATACTAGAGTGGATGTCAACATACCATAGGTGCACTCATATATATATATATATATATATATATATATTATACACACACACACACACACACACACACACACACACACACACACACACACACACACACACACACACACACACACACACACACACACACACACACACACATTACTGTTTAGTCCTAGACCTGAAATCAGTAGCCTGAGAATGTTTTGCATCATGTTTTGTGTGTGGTGGTGACCGAATACGATGACATCATTCATACTATTCTGCATTTGGGAACATGCAGGCATGCACGAACACATGTGCAATCTCAGGTCTCAAATGAGTTTGAGACCCCTGGCTGTAATAGAGACATTAAAAAGACAGACGAAACACTGCAGGGGCGCCCTGCCAAGGTAGTTCATTTCAGTGGTTCGCAACCAGTGGTCCGGGGACCACTAGTGATCTTTGAGGGGGTTCCAGGTGGTCCCCAGCTAAATTATGGAGAGTTGGTAACCAAATGGAGCCTTTATAGATTTTAACTCTTGAAAGAGCGTTAAATTTTACGCACTCTCAAGTCTCGAGAGTTACATTATTGTTAAATATGCATTACTTAAGTAAAGAATTTTGATCAACGTTTGCCTGTTATCTCTCCTATGATACCAACATCAATACAGCATGGAATTGTGGACAAAATCTTATCCAACGATAACAAAATATTGGTCTTGGGTCTGAGAGGCTAAATCTCATCAAATAGTGGCCAAATAAATAATGGACCTTGATATGAAAAGGGTTGAAAACCACTGGTTTAGTTATATCATCGTCATATGGCTGGTATTACTGAGTGCAACACATTTGCTTATCTTGTGCACACACGTTGGCAGTGGCACTGCTCTTGGCGTTTACTGGTATCCTGTGTCGTTCCTAGTTCATTTACCTCAAATGCAAAGTATTTCCAAACAGCACTATGACGTTTACTCTTTGTTTGAACTGCTGTTCAGCACCAAAGTCAAGTTGAGCAAGAGAGAGATTTAAAGAGCTAGCGGACACATGGATTAAAGTTCTCAGTCGCCACGATTGATTTCAGTTATTTGGATCCCATAGAGACCAGCATGTCTTCTATGGAAGCATGTTGCTCAGTGAAAATAGCCCTCAAGATTATCTCAAGGTTATTATTTTAAGATTAGAGCATTTGAAGTGGTCGAACTAGCAATATGTTCAGAAGCATCTTCCATAACATCTTAATGGTTGTGGATATTTCATATAAAAGCAAAGGTTATAGCCATGGCAGTTGGCAGTACTGTATGTAGAACAGCAGGAACAATATAAAACATCATAATTGTATTGTGTTAATTGTTTATGAATCAGCACTAGTTTGGAGGGCTCCTTTCATACTATTTCACAAATCGCATTAGGACTTGATCATATGAATATTTTCAGTCGTGAGATTTTATTTCGCTTTTTTCCATGCAGACAATTAGGACACGTGTTTGTCAACAACAGGGTCTCATATTTCAAAATTCTAAATGAGTCACTCACATACTGCACTTGTTATCTTTAGCAAATCTTTAGCAAACTGTAACACAGTCTGACAAGACCTGCAAACTGGACAGCTGAGAGGATGAAGAATCCAGAGAGGTTTATTTGTCACTGACTCATACAGGGGGACAAGCAGCAAAATGTTGGTGTGAAATGAGACATGAGATCAGCATACAGTGAGTAAGTGGTGGGCAGGTTGGCATGGTGTGTGTCGTGTCCCCGATGTGACGCAGAGTGTGACAAATGCATGTTGTCTTTGTGAATTTTAGATTTTTTTTATAGGAGAATGCACAAGCTGGAATTGATAGTGTGGCAGAATATAGTTTCAATTATTCAGAACCTATATGCACACACAAATGTGGGTGCGTGCACACGTTGACAGCAGAAGTCTTTTGGGGGAAAAAGTGAAAAAGTTTGAGAAGCATTTTTTTAGGACACATAGACATGTGTGGCGTGTGAGTACACAGATGTGTGTGTGTGTGTGTGTGTGTGTGTAACTGAGGTTTAATCTAGTGCCACTACATCTAGTCGATACCCAGCCTGCATGTATCCTTAAAGCAGCACTTCCTCCCCTCCTGTTTCTGTTCAGGAAGCAACCCAGAGCACTCTGGATCAATAGGACAGTACTCATTACCCCCCATTACTGAAGCTGTGTGTGTGTGTGTCCGTGCGTGTGTATTACTATACTTGTGAGGACCCCATAAGTATAATAGAATTTTATAAATAAATGTAGACATTTTGAGCACCGTTTTCCTGGTCCTCACAATAAATAAAAAAGTGTTATGGTTAAAACATATATTTTTCTAGATGGGTTTACTATTAGAAAAAGAGTCGGGTTGCGGTTACGGTTAGGATTAGGCATTTAGGGGTTAGGTTTAGGAGTTAAGAGTTTTCCTTATTTTATACATAGTTGTGAAATAACTATGTATATAACCGCGAAATAGCCGATCTACGAGCTTGCAGATCTGCTATATAAACACTATTTGTGTATTTTCAGCTATTTTCAAAGCCGTCACAAAAACGTTGATGTCCTCAAAAGTATAGTAATACGTGAGTGTGTGTGTGTGTGTGTGTGCTTGTGCGTGTGTTTGTGTGTGGTAATTAGCCTCTATTACCTGTGATAAGAGCTACAGAGAGAGAGAAGGGCCATCAAAAGTTAATGAGCCCTGTGTAGCTCAGAAACTCTGCTGTTTTTAGTGCTTGATGTTTTACACACACACACACACACACACACACACACACACACACACACACACGCGCACGTAGGGCACAAACACATAATTTAAAGCGCTGATAGCGCACACCGATGAGAGGGTGAGTTAGCTGATAGAGGCATAATTAGGTGGAGGAAAATCCTCTTGTCCACTTAGGAAGTGGACTCGTCACTAAGATATACACAATAAGGTTGTTAACTGTGTACACTAATGGTGTGTGTGTGTGCTTGCTTTTTCCTTTTCCCCCGTGAGCCCGGGGGGGAATGTAAGGACATTATTTGAATTTATGCATATAGAATGCAAAATAACCCCTAGTGAATAATTTACCATCATAATAATAGTAATCATAACAATCATACTCTCTCTCCGTCCGTCTGTGCGTCTGTCTGTAGTTTAGACCGGCCGACCAAATTCCAATTTGGCGGGTGCGTCGAGTCGGTCGGATTGGCGGTTGTTCAGAACCGCCGATCTGACCGGTACACCCCATATTTAAGTATATGGACATCCGGTTGTCCAGAACCACCAATCTGACCACTAAGCGCATACATGGTCATGCGCATAGATGGGACCAACAGACTTGTAACTCGGCGCACACATCGGCGAGGACTCAAGGGATTGTGGTGCCCGGTGGCGAGTTGGTCGGATAGGCGGTTCAGTTCTAAGGTTGTGCGATATGCCAAAATATTCCTATCGGCCATCGTCGGCCAAAAAAAACGCTGATTGACGATATATTTGCGGTAGAAAAACGATAATGTGAGAACAGCTCCCCAGTTAGCTCGAGTGTACTTTGCCAGCAGCGGGTCTCGGTTGTAAAATAGCAGATCTACAAGCTCACAACGCGTCACGGATGCGACACGTTGTGAGCTTGTAGATCTGCTATTGCGTGTTACATTTGGCTGTAACGCGTGCAGTGTCGGGGTACTATAGTAACGTGACTGCTGTCACGCTGTCAATGAACAGCGATGAGACGACACGACTGTCTTTCTGCTGCCATGCACCTCTGTCACTGACCAAAACGTATTTAGAAAACCAAGAATTGTAAAACATATCGCTTCCACAGGATATTTTTTTTCAGGACTAAGTAAAGCTAAGATCACAGGCTATAGGAGATGAATAGGCTCTATGCACAGCAGCCATATTGGGAATGAATTGGGCCCCTGCCTTACTTCCTTTACAGGTGTTACCAATAATACTAATTAAGGCTCTGTTCCATTTAGTGTGGCATAGTGGTTGTCTTATTTTCAAGGACCCCCATAACTCTGAGAGTGTAGAAATGGAACCAAATGGACCCTTACGGGTCCATTTGGTTCCATTTGTACACTCTCAGAGTTACACACCCACCATAAGGGGCCATTTGGGAACCAAAATAGAGTGTTTCTAGTGAGACAACATGCACGATATCAGCACCCTGACCAGAATGGAACAGAGCCTTCATTAGTATCATTGGTAACACCTGTGAAGGAAGTAAGAAGAGGCCCAATTTCTTTCCAATATGGCTGCTGTGCATAGTTCCTATTGAAGTTGAAGCAGAGTAGCCTACCCCGGTGTGCACCATTGACAGCAACGATGTGGCAAAACACACCGATCTAACTTTCCCTAACCATAACCTCCCACCTTAGAACAATTTCATGAATGGAGTCAGTACAGTACTTCTGGTTCCTCGATCAGCAACGGATAAAGATCATGGCCAAGTAGCTACAGTACACAATGCAGGGCTCTACCACAGTTCGATACGGCATTAAATATATATTTATCGATATTCCATAACGTATTGTGTAAATGGCCCATTATGTTTCAGTAGAGACATTCTATATGAGTCAGCTCTCTGCTGCTACAGCGCGCTGAGCCTGTGTGTGTGTGTGTGTGTGTGTGTGTGTGTGTGTTTTTGATCTAATGCTGTTTAGACACACATGCAGTAGACTAGAGAGGCACACATACTGTACTGTACACTCTCTCCCTGCAGACAGAGTGTCTGCCTCCTCCGAGGGGCCGGCCAGCCAGGCAGGGCCACTAATGGACACAGGGCCCTAGGATGGATCAATACAGCCTTGGCACGCAGCCCAGACAGCTGAGAGAGAGAGAGAGAGAGAGGGAGAGAGAGTCAGGGGGGGAGAGGTAAGGAAAGACAGATACTGTATGCTGACAGAGAAAAGAAAACAGAGAGAGGGAGGGGGAGAGAGAGGGAGAGCTAGACATCTAAGTACAATAAATTAACGGAGCACATGGTTTCATGTCGTTACCTTTGTTAATTTGTGGATGGTAGAGAAGGGAAAGAGGACACTGTGTGTGCGTGCGTGCGTGCACGCTCGTCACGCAAGACATCCATAAATATGTGCTAAAATCACCTCTCCTCTCCGACCCCGGACAGTTTGGGATCTGTCCCCTCACCACCTTCCATCATCATCTCTCTCTCTCTCTCCTCCTGCCTGCTCAGCTCAGTCACCAGTCTGTCTGCGTTCCACACACACACACACACACACACACCATCCTCATACTAATCACACTGGGGAGAGAGACACACACTATAGAGAGAGAGAGAGAGAGAGAGGTAGTAGTGTGTGGGAGGCCATTGTGTCTGTGTGCTGCTGCTGCTGCTGTGTAGAAATATGGCTGCTGGCAGACATCGTCTGGATTCACTGGAAAAGACACAGACTGCATGGAAGTATATGGATCTGTGCACGTGTGCATGCACGTGTGCGCACATACTTCCACCCTCCCTCCCTCAATCACTCCCTCCCTCCCTCACTCCCTCCACTCCCTCCCTCACCCACTCACTCCATCCCTCGCTCCATCCGTTGTCTCTGTCGGTCTCTTTCATTCACTATCCCCCCATCTGTGTCTCTCCTTCATGTTTCCTCTCGTTTTCCATCTCTCTCTCTCTCTCTCTCTCTTTCTGTATCTGCTTGTCGCTGTCCCTTTGTGGTTTTGTTTGTCTCTCTGTCTCACAATTCAATTTAGTTTGATTTAAGGTGTTCTATTGCCATGAATTATACGTGTTTGCCTGTGAAGATCCAGATGGGATATGCCTCCCCTTGTGGCATCATATTTAGGTGGCTCTATTATCCGTCTGGTGTAGACGCCATTGGAAAACTTTTTTTTTTCCGTGCAAAAAAAAACACATCCCAGTTAAATCGGCATCCTCACAGAAAAAAATGATAGGCAAGGTTGTGAGGAACGCTTGACTGCTTTCTGCCAGTGTGCCTTTAACCACTTTAAACCTGGCGTCCCCATTTTGGGCGAAAATTGTCATAACTTGTCCAAGAATTTTCTACAAAAACAAAACAGTACAGCGAAGCATATATAACGCTTAAGTGTTTCATTCACAAATCATCTTCACTTTAATTGCATTAAGTCGGGGGCAAACCTCTCCAGGATACAACACTTACAATGATTAACCATCAAATAAAAGTAAAAAAAAACAACAACAACAACATGATAGTACAAAAGACAATTTCAGCTTTGTGTAGGAAATATATTTTATTATAATATTATTTCAACAGTGTTGAAAGGGAGCCAACACGCACAATATCAGCATCCTGACTCTGTTTGACCTGAATGGAACAGAGCCTTCACTAGTATAATTGGTAAGACCTGTGAAGCAAATAAGGAAGAGGCCCAATTTCTTGCCAATCTGGCTGCTGTGCATAGAGCCAATAGGATTCGAACCACTAGGCCTAACGGCGGTGGACAGGTTCTTTACCCCTGCACCACCCAAAGTGTCCCGGTTTATTGCCTTTAAACACCAACAGTGAAAATAGAAAACATTGGCAATCGCCAGGCCTGTGTGTGGTATGTTTTTTAATGCATGCAAATTGTTGTGGGTTGGTCATTAAGGGGAATCTGGCAGTGTGGTAGTAAAGCAGGTGGACACAGAGCATTTGTCTTCCCCTCTGGTCAATGGCCAAGAGGCCTTTGTCATGAAACAAAAACAGCTGTGTCCCTCTCTGGGATGCTAAGCTCCTAAAAACACAATATCTATAAAAACAATGAAATGCAAATCTGTTCTATTGTCTGCCTTGAGTGTTTCATTCAGGGTTCAACAATAACTATTATTTAGGGCAAACTAGCAGGCTAAACTGCTATGGCACAGGTTTTCAAAGTGGGGGGCTGCCAGGATGAATCAGGTGGGCCAATTAAGTAGGACAAATAACAACCTGAACACAAAAATAAATAACCTACGTTCCCTATTTTCTTTAATTCATCAATTCTCTTTTTTTTTAATTCATTCACTGTGAAGGAATGTGACACAAATAAAAATACCCCATGAAGTCAAGACTTCACGGTGAGTAACTGATGGAAAAGAACAAGTCATTTTGGGGGTGATGTAAACCTTTAAAACTGTTTTAGCAACCACACATTAGAGTATGTTAGTTAACACATTGGGTGACAGAATTTTATAATAACAGATTACGTTCGGTGCCAGAAATCTCACCGCTAAGCTGCGCGCCGCTGTTTAAACTGTAGACTCCAAGACGAGAAATCCATGTGAAACAAAGCATGCGTTCATTTTGCACGATGGTCCTGGCTAACGCCTGGAACGATAACATCTCTCACGCGAGTAACAATGGCGGAGCGATCGTGCATACAAAATGAGTCGTTTTCCCCAGCATAAAAAGTTTCGGAGTTATAGGGTTTTTTTCAGAAGGAGATAGAACGGAAGCGGATGGGAGCCATGTTTTTTGACACAGTGATCCATCTGCCCTTTCCTTCTCAGAATCACCATGGGTGATTCCAGAGCTGCTCCAGCCCCTCCCGTGTGGGAAAAAAACAAAAACGACAAAAAGACTGAAAACACGGTTCAGACCGTGTTCGGCACCAAAGCGCTACTCTGTGAAAACACGGTTCAGACCATGTTTGGCACCCGATGTGTTAATTGACAGTTATCTGCATACAGTTGACCTAAAACAGAAGCTGTTTGCGAAACAAGAATAAGACAACACGTATCATAAAAGTTGTGTACGAGAATTTTGTTTCCTGAGTAGATGATTGCCCTGCCTGCACCGCACAACTTTGCGAGCTTGTAGATCGTCTATTTTGACATTCCCAGAATTTGCCTATTATGACATTCCCAGAATAGGGGCGGAGTAGGGTTGATGAGGACCACATTTACTGTGTGCAAATTATGCAAACACACAAACCGTATACACACTAAAACTCCAACATGCAGTAATTATGTTACCTACTCTCCTAGAATATTTCACTTGCTAGTCTGGATTTGTTCTCTAATGGTGGGATCTCCATTGTGCTAATGCCTCCATTTATTTCAATTTAATTCTGGAGCACGACAAAAGAAGGCAAATTATACCACGTTTTACATTTTACGGAAGCCCGATTTATAGCTGAATGAAGTCTGAAAATAGCCGATGCGATGCGATCCAAGCTATTTTCAGTCCACGGCGCTTTCGTACGATGCCGTGTAAATAAATAAACAAGGCAAGCAAGCGACGCAAACCACCTCAGAGTCAGAACCAAAGGAGGGGGAGTCCATCCCTGGAAAGACCGTAGTTATATCTTCATCCGCCAACATCCCGCGGTTTACCTTATCCATTACCATCACCGAAACGGATGGGAGTCATTACGTTGACTGATGAGTTTGTATTCCCATAGTTTACACGGGATTTCAATTACGCCCGTATAGATTTACTCTCGGCTAATGTTTTACGAAGACAAACAGAACAGAAGCCCCCGCCGTAATGAAGGAGCTCAGCGGAACAAATTCTGATTTCATTGAATTAGACCTTGTACCGATGCAACCTACCATACTAAATACTGCCCGGGGCCTGAGTCATTCGTCAATGCCACGGAGGTGAAGATAATAGTGTGAGTTAGCGCACACACACACACGCATTGCGTTGTGTGTAATTAGCCCAGGATCATAGCTATGAAATTGTTCAATTGTTCTATTATTGTTGTTGGGTATTATCAGTGACACACACTATTGTGTCAAAGATGTACTAGTAGTGTTTCCCCAACACTGAGTCGGCTCGGGTAGGCCTGTCACAATTATTACATAATCTTCTAATCACAATTATTTGAGATGATCGCAATTATTTTTGCATAATCGTCAAAATCGTTTCCATGATCAAAAATACATTTTCGAATATAAAAAAATCTGAAATTGCAGATCTACAAGCTTACAACGTGTCACGCACCGCGTTGTGAGCTTGTAGACTTGGGACCCATTTTTATTATATATATTTTTTTCGTTTCCTGCATTTTGTTTTTAATTATCATTTCAAAACATTATTTTTTTAATTCATGAATTGAAAACAAATTAAAACATTTTTCAAAAGAATTTCCAAAATTCAACACGCTTGTGAGCGTGTAGATCTACTTTCCCCACTAGTTTGTGTACCGGGGAGACATCAGATTTCTCTTTTGCGTCTGGTGCGAAAAAGTTTGAGAACCTCTGCCACACACGCACACGCACACACACGCACACACACGTAATATGCATGCATGCACCCACATGCATACACACACACACACATACGTACACTAATGTGCCTCCATACACACAGAATAAGGTGTGATCACACACATGCACAAATGTGTTAATGCATGCACACACATATGCTTGCACACATACAGTACATGTAGAAATTGACAGTGATGTGGGGGCTAATGTATTTTCGGTTAATGACTTAGTGAAAACATATGGATATGGAGCTACTTTTAGCCGTGTGACAGCAGCATGTTGTCATTTCATGGGAGGTATGATGGTGTTGGTTATAATAAACTCCCTACCAATAACAGAAGTGACACTGTGAACTGCCTGGCACCACAGTAGGTGAGCATTCCTGTGCCAATTTAACCCATTAAGTCCGGGGAACGCATCCGTGTCATTTTTATGACACGGACGCTATGAGATTGTAGATCTGCTTTTTTTTAATAATCTTGAAAATCTGTACAAATCTTTGAATATACATGTTTTAACAAACAACAACAACAACAACAAATGTTTGACAAATGAACATGTCTTTTTTGACATAACGTATGTTTCTATGTCAGTGGTGCTCAAACAAAGGACCCCCAAAATTATGTATTTGGCCGCAGACCCCCATCTCAAAATATTTTGTTCTAGGGACCCCCCAGAAGAAAGATTTGTTAAAAATGTTCGCTTTAAAAAATATAATATTCAAAGATTTGCAAAACAATTTTTCAAAAACAGAAGATCTATAAGCTCGAGTGCCACGCTACAAGCTTGTACTGTATATCTTTTATTTTTGAATAGCCAAAGAAATCTAAAAACACAGATTCTTTCCCGGACTAAATGGGTTAAGCCATGGTTTATAATTCACTAATCTGGCTAATGCCGACTGTGTGGCACAGCTGTCCAGATGTTATGCTCTGTCGTACCATGGTGGCATGTCTTCAGAAATAGCTGATCTACAAGCTCATAGCGCATTACGGGTGCGACGCACTGTGAGCTTTTAGATCTGCTATTTTCGGTCCGTGGAACGGTATGAATCATGCTTCTGCCAGCTCATATTTTACAGCCCTGGCAGGGTCTCATCTAAATCACTTAAAAAGCTACCGTAGTTCAATTCTGAATATTAACTTTTAGTTCAGTGGTTCTGAAACTTTTTTAATTTCAAGGACCCCCCCCCCGTGAGTCTGAAAGTGTACACATGGTACCAATAGGACCCCTCATGGGTCCATTTGGTTCCGTTTCGACACTCTTAAGAGTTAGACATGTAAGGGTCCATTTGGAATCCCCTCAAGGACGCCTGAGGGTCCACTTATTATTATTTTTTTTTCTCGATTTTTTTGGGAGGCTTTTTTATGCCTTATTTTAGAGAGGGAAAGTATTCTGACAGGAAATGGAGGAGAGAGATGGGGGGGGGGTGACACGCAGCAAAGGTCGTCGGGAGCGGGAGTCGAACCCGCGACACGTTGTCAGGCTGCCTATAGGGTGCCTGGACCGTCACGCTATACGGCCCAGGCCGGGACCCACTTTTGAGAACCATAGTTTTAGTTCAATACATGAACAAAGATTCTTCCATGTTCCTTCATCAGTCTGAACGTTTAAAACATGGAACGGCTGCACTTCCCATTGTTGTACAACAAGAATAGTAGGTAACAAAATGTCTTTTGTTCTCGCTAACAGGCCATGCCAGACAGAGACCCCTACACCCCATAAGCGGTGCATTTGAATACCTGGAGCTGAAGGTGATTAAAAGCTCCTCTTTGTGTGCGCAGGCAGCGGGCAATTATGGTCCGAGAGGGTCTGGCCATGTGAATATGGGGAGGATAAGGCTTTTGTTGTGGCTCTGTGTAAAAAAGCGACAGTGACGATACGCTGTACTCCTCCTCACCTCCCGCTCTGCATACATGTCCTACTGTACGTGAATGTACGTCCTCTCTCCACTTTACTGTACATTACCTGAAACCTCCACACACACACACACACACTCTTAACCCACACACACACACACACACACACACACACTCTTAACCCATTCAGACCGGGAACGCATCTGTGTCATCTTTAAGATATCTTTGGCCATTCAAAAATAGCAGATCTACAAGCTCATAGCGTGGCACCGAGTGCCACGCTATGAGCTTGCAGATCTGCTATTAATCTATTTTTTTTCGTGAAGATTTGTACAAATCTTTGAATGTTTTTTAAGCGTTTTTTTTTTTTTAATCTCAAATCTTTGAACGTATGTTGTTATAATATCAGTGGTTCCCAAACCTTTTCATGTCAAGGACCACCCAAAATGATATACATTTGGCTGTGGACCCCCATCTCAAACTATGTTGTTCCAGGGATCCCCCCCCCCCAGAAGTTGTAATAATAATGTAATGTAAATACACATTCAAAGATTTGCACAAAATTAATGTTCACGATTGTTCGAAAATAGCAGATATACAAGCTCACAGCGCGGCACTCGGTGCCGCGCTGTGAGCTTGTAGATCTGCTGTTTTTGAATAACCAAAGAAATCAAAAAATGACACACATGATGCGTTTGCGTTCCCGGTCTTAATGGGTTAAATGCCCCTCCAGCAAGAACTGTCCTTGGTCCTGCTTCATTTAAATATTCAGCCATGAATATTTCCACAGAAGAAAATGGAAGCAAAAAAAAACCCAACAACCAAAACCCAAGGAATGGAAATGCATTTCTTTTCACCCACATAACTTGATTGGTTCAATATTTTTAAATACAATTTGTCCAATGTTTGACCAGTTTTTATAGTATAGTATCTTTTTATTTTCTCTCTTTTTATGAGGTATTAAAATGGTCTTAAAAGTCCTTAAATTCTCACTTCACTGTCATCTTGGGACCCCCAAAAAAGCATGTGGGGGGACCCCCCTGCGGGTCCCGACCCACAGGTTGAGAACCACTGACTTAAACCAATTGTTTACTTGTGTACGGTGTAGCTTCACAGAAATCCCACACGGAGCATGAGGCAGTTGGTTTACAGAAACATGATTAACTGCAGGAAGAAAATTGTAACACGTCATCCATTTTATGTGGAAGCCCTGAACAGCAAAAGGCTTGATAAATTGAAACAAACATAGGAGGCAACTCATTTGTTTATGTCGTACCTTTTCAGGTCAGACTCGGAATAGTTTTTGCTAATTGTACGTTCTTTACTCTCCATATTACTCAACATTCTCTGTGTTCTTCTTCTACTGCATTTATTACATCATAATGTCACGTTCATTGTAGACAGATTTTTATAATTTATGTCTTTAGCAGATATCATCTGTTTTGAAGGATTTGTTTTAGGCCGATGGAACGCCTTCTCCGTGCCAAAAGTCACCTGAAAGGCAAACTCTGCTTTTAATAAACATGATAAACTTTGATTTTGGAGGGTTTTTTTTTTTGGCCCAAACATTTAGTTTTTGTAACTTTGCCATCTATGGTAACACATTAATATTGACAGATTCATATATACTCTACTAGAGGTCCGGGCGGCCTACGGCCGCCCGAAACCCCTAGCCGCGCACGGGGCCCAGCGTGGGCGCGTGTATATATGGGATGAACATTTGGGGAAAAAAAAAAAAAAAAAAAAAAGGTTGTAATGTAAAAGTAAAAAAATTGAGAAAAAAATTGGGAAGAAATAATATTTTTTATGTTTCAGGGGGTCCGCGGACCCCCTGGTGGTCCGCGGCAAAGTCGTCGGATGAAAATCTCCAAACGGTAAAAAAAAAAAAAAAAAAAAAAATCATGCAGGTTCTTGCTTGTTTCTGGCGTGGCATCCCAACCTGGCATCCCAATGCCGGCGATGTGTACTTCCGGGTTGCATAATGATGACATCACTGTCGAATCCTTTGCTGTCATGAACCTAGCCTGGTGTGTTGACCAGTAATGATGACATCACTGGCTAATCCTTTGGTGTCATGAACCTAGCCTGGTGTGTGGAGCAGAGCAGAGCAACGTGCTCTTGTTGTTTTGGGGATTTTCAATGGCGGGCCGTCGTGTTGTGTTGGCCTCGGTGGTACGCACGGTAAGCGGTAGGAAGCTGCTTCCACTTCCGTTGTGTCCGACATTTGGTGAGTAGAATTAATTATGTTGCGAGGTGGGAACGGTGTAGTGAGGCATGCCAGGTGCCCTACGCGAAACGTAAATTCAGGCCGCCCGCCGTGGCGACAGTGTTGGCGACATGTGGTCTGACGGTGTTGTGTTTAGTCGATAACAGAGCTGTGGGGTGTGGACACCGAGGGCACGGAAGTTGCTCGCCATTTATATAGTTAGATAGTCTGCTCTGGGTGTAGTGGCTGTTTAAAGGGGCGTAAGTGATATGTTTTTGTTAAATAAAAGTGTTTTAATTTTTTGGTTAAAAGGTTAAAGTTAAAATCATATTCTGATTGCAATCATTGCTAGTGTTTGTTCAGCAACAGGGGTCTCCCCATCTCTCCAGCTCTTTAATCAACAGAAAATACATTCTCAGCTCAGGATACCAGTTATATTCAATCAGGGGAGAGACCCCAACAAAGTTAATGTATCAGCTTACATTTTACCTGCATTTTACCTGCTCATCTTTTCTTTTCTTTTTTTAATCACTTCCAATTTCACTTGTTTATCCTGTATTCTTTTTCTTTGTTGGATTAGATTGGTATCCTGACGTGAAAATGCATTTTGTGTTTACTAAAGAGCTGGAGAGGCGGGTGGACCCCTGTTACTGAACAGACACTCGATAGCAATGATTACCATTGGAATATAGAGCAATTTTTAAACACTTATTTGTATAAATATAAGAGAACATCACGTTTATACTACCTCCCCCCTTAAGTTTGGAATGTCTGAATCGTAATGGGGTGGTGGGGGGGGGGGGGGGGAGGTGGAGCAACGGTTGTCATGGTGCTGTGAGGTCAGAGATGTTCTCCTGCTGATTACTGGTGCCAGGTGGGAACTCCATCACATCACACTGCTGTGTGTGTGTGTGTGTGTGTGTGTGTGTGTGTGTGTGCGCGCGCTCGTGGGCTGGGAGCTGCTGTGTCCAGCCACGCATGTTCACCCATTTCCATGACCCATTTTGAGCGCGGTGACTCCCCACATCCTTTTGTTTTTAAAGGGGAGGAAGCCAGTGAAATCCCTCTTTTAACCACTTAAGGCCTATACTGTATACAGTAGGCTACTTGGTCATACGGCAAATAGCGGAATTAGCAGATCGACACGCTGTGAGCTTGTAGATCTGCTATTTAAAAAAGAAAAAGAAATTCCCACACGGCGTTCCCTATTTTTTTTCTCTCCCAAAATAAGGATTCCAGGTAGAAAGTGGTTAAAATATTGCCCTTATCTGACCTTCTCCACTGCCCGCATGGTGCCTGAGCTTGGCTGCGGTTCTCACACACACACACACACACACACACACACACACACACACACACACACACACACACACACACACACACACACACACACACACACACACACACACACACACAGGTTTGTCATACTATACTTGTGAGGACAGCATTGAAAATGGCCGAGTATAGCCGAACAATAGCCGAAAAATAGCAAAATAATTAAAGAATGTCACCACACAGTATTTAATAAGGAGATCTCTAACTTTAGCACCTAAACCTAACCTCTAAATTACTAATTCCAACCCTAAACCCAACCTCAATCTTTTCTCCAATTCTAAATGTGAGGACCAGGAAAATGGTCCTCGCAATGTTTATTTCAAATACAAATTATATTATAAAATTATACTATATTTGTGGGGACATCTGGATAGTAAGTAAAACACACACGCACGCACACACATGTTGTCCTGTTTCTGCCTGGCTTCACCACAGAATGTGGGCAGCAGAGTGGGATAAATTATTCAAGAGAACCTCCACCATGCTCTGCTCCTGTCCTCATCCTGCCAGGTCTGGATTATAGAACACACAATTAAAGTCAACCAGAGACATGAACCTTTTTTTTATTTTTTTTTTAGTTTTTACCATTATGTAAAATTGTGAAAACTGCTACGCTGCCAGTCATTTAGGCTACCATTGTGTGCTTACAAAAGATTTGCCTGTTCTGAAAATCGGAGAATTATAGGCTATGCCAAAGGATTCACCAAATAGCCACAGCCCGTAGTGCTTTGTCAGGTTGTGTGCCTGTAGACAAGTGATTTTTAGCTATTTTTGAAAATGTAAATGTAAAAGAGAGAAATAATTATAATTTTATTTAACTACTAGCTGTCCAAAAATGCATTATTATAGCATAGTGAGTGCGGCAGTCACAGTGAAACCAAATGACCAAAATACCGCACCAACCATTTTCAGAATAAGTCGGTACACCTCAAGGAAGGTTTAAAATGTAACTGTCTGGTCAACCCTACTGGTGGGCTCACACTACAGGAGTTTTGAGCCACCCCTCCTGACAATCGGAAGAGAAATCTGGTCTGGGACCTTGGTTGGTACTGATGTTAGGCCCAGATCATCTGCCAATGTGAGGGGTTTATACAGTTGATCCAATATGGAAACCTCCAGCGCTGCTGGCAGACTGTCTGTCCTCATCTATTTTTCTCCTCAGTGGGTTGACCAATGGACCTGAAAGTTGCACACGGACATTGACCATTGGCTTATGCAGGGAGTGAGGTAGCTGTTTATTCCCTTTTTCCAAATTAAAGCTGTTTATTAGCTCTTTTTTGTGAATTCTCACTCTTAATAAGACTGCTGTAGGTGGTGGGAGTGACTCAGGAGCAGTGTCAGCGTTAACTGATTGGCAGGTTTTTGCGCACTGGCTGGTGAAAGCCAGGGAGCCTAACAGTCGCGAAAGCGTTTCGTATGACTTTTTGATCATTGGTCGAAAGGATCGTGATTTTTTTTCCCGATTGGTTCGAAGGACTTTCGGCACAACACTCACCGAGTGTTGGACGGGCGGAAGAGCTTTGGTCACAGAATTTGATAGGTCACCACATTTGGCGCCGCGTAACACATATAACAACATATAACGTATGTTTACGTATGTAAACACTGTTTTATGAATGAAAGTGAACCTGTAACCATGTGACAACAACCCTCGGCTCACGAGCATTATACCAAATGAATCACACCTGTGGGTGCGACGTCACCCTTTTAAGTGTGTCATACCCTGGGAAGGTATGACAGGGCCAGCCTTCACCGCAGAGTGACAATGAAGGGTTACAGGTTGAAGACCTGTACATGAACTCAGTTCTGGGCTCTCCCCAGGCTGGCAGTCCAGGATTACATAGGCAATTGGCACTGGGTGAAACAATGGGTTACAAAATCGTGGGCTAAAAAAAAAAAGAAAAGAAAAAGGAATGTACAGGAACAAGGCACTTGACATATATGGCAGTATATAGCCTACGTCGTTACTACGGTAACCAAAGCAGATATGTCGACGCAGGGCGTCTTTGGGTCGATGTTGTTAAGGTCGGTCTGAACACACAGATCTGTGACGGATCCGATCTGGTCACTTGCAAATGCAGTGCGAACAGTCGGGCCAAAAGATCGGATTTGAGAAATAAATGGGACTTGACTGGATTTGACTGCAGTCTAAAACTGGGCCTTAATGCAGTCCACATAGGAACTTGAGGGGCCCTCACAGGACACGAGCTATGAAGCTTTTCAGTCTCTGCAGAGAGGTGTTGGAGGAGGACAGAACAGCCTCCAGCACCAAAGGTCTAAACATAATTCCTAGGCAAGACCTTGGCTATTTTAGAATTTAGAATCCTGAAAAGTAACAGTTTTGGACATATGCGGTTTCCACCCGACAGCACCCGACATAATACCACTGAGCTACCCACCGCAGCAAAGATGCCTTTTAGCCATTCTCTTCTTATTATGCAGTCTTCCTGCCATGGCACCTGGCCAGCAGCGGGAGACTCTAACCCATTCACTCCGGGAACGCGTCTGTGTCGTTTTTAGATTTGAGCTATAACCATTATTTTATACTTTGGCTATTCAAAAATAGCAGATATACAAGCTTGTAGATGCTATGAGGTTGCAGATCTGCTATTTTTGAAAAAAATTGAAATATTGTGGAAATCTTTGAGTATTATATTTTCAAAGTGAACATTTTGAACTCAAGTCTTTGCTTCTGGAGGTCCCTGGAATAAAATATTTTACAAATGTTGGCTTTAAAAGATATACAGTATATTCAAAGATTTGCAAAAATGTTCACGATTTTTCCAAAGTAGCAGATCTGCAAGATCATAGCTTGAGCTTGGATATCTGCTATTTTTGAATAGCCAAAGAAATCTAAAATGACACGGATGCGTTTCCCGGATTGAATGAGCTAAAGCACTCTCAGAGGAGATGGCATTGGCAGTGAGAGGGTACCCTGCCAGGGGTTCTGTGCCCTTCAGCTATACACACCATTTGGGTGGGTGAATGAGGATCGCGGAGCAGAACATCCTAAACCTATTTGTGAGGATGGTAAAAAAAAAAGCATTTTTTTTCCTATGACCCTCTGTGCCGTGCCTGTGAGAGGAGGCAGCAGGTGTAGATCCTCTGGTTGTGGTGGTCCAGCTGCCTGAAGGTGTAGGGTTTCAGCAGGTCTGTTCTCATGGGGGGGGGTCTGTTCTCATCCCCCACAAACATACTGTATCGTTGCTGTCGGGCAGAAACCTCATATGTCCATATTTCAACTTTTTGAGTGGTGCCAACCACTCCTATATCTGGCTTTGTCCGTGTGTCCGTATGTATGTATGTATGTCTGTCCAATAAACAAACATTGATGACAACATCAATACGATACGGGGCTCATCAAAGGCACCACTCTCTTCACACAGGGTGTGATTTTTTTATTATTTTGGAGAGAAATGAGACAGACTCCAGTCACTTTCAAATTAGAGCACTGCAGAGGGCAGGTGTGTGTGTCTGTGTCCAGCTGACGCTCGTTAATGTTATATGCATGAACTCTGCACTGTCAAATAGGCCAACATCTAATCTAAGATCAGTGGGACTCACTCAATTGAAAATCTAACAACATCACTGTATTATATTAGATGTATTGGATATTTATTAGACATTATATTGATACTATAGCCATTTTATTATGTGATGTTGTTACCTGACAATTAGTTGACTTTCGGTGAAAAAGACTGCAAGTATCGGTTGATAGCGGTATCGTAAATGAACTCTTTAACTGCCAGAGTAAAAGTGTAATAGTGTCACCCCACTGCCAGCGAAAACAAGTGTTTTTACAAAAGATTTCAACACTCCTGTAATGTCAGCGCCCGGTTTAAGATGAGAGAGTGAATGTTCCCTTTAAAAAAAAAATGCATTGATAATGCTGACAGTGAGGGTAGCAAGCTCTGTCTCTTTACATAAGATCATAGCTTGAATCACTTTCATGTTCTCCTCCATAAGTAACCATCTTGGAGGATTTTTGTGATCTCAAGGTGGTCACAGCTGTTCCTGTGAGGGATGCTGCTTAACAGATGGTGGTATTATATTGACGGAGTGAGCTACTCGGTATAGTTCTTTGGGCTGATTATGTTGTTCGTGGTCTCATCTTGAAGAACAGTCACTATAGCGATGGTCTAAACTACTGTTTAAAACTACTACAGAGATTTTAACCACAGCGTCCCTATGCTGGTCATGTTAAATAATGTCAAAATAGGGAAATATTCAGGAAAATAGCAGATCTACAGTACAAGCCAGGTCACAAAGCATCGTGCTGTTATGCAGTGTGAGCCTATCGACCATCTTTTGGCAAAGAGATTTAGTGTAGAGGGGGGAAAAAGGAGAGGCCCAAGTATGGACCCCTGGGGTACCCCGGTCAACAAAGTACAGATGTTTAAGAGGTTAAGAATCTATGATATTGTAGCAAGCTAAGGGTATACTAAACCCGAAGAGCTTGATATTGAAATGTCTTGTACCTGCAGACTGCAATGTGAGTGTAACAGAGTCAACTCATCCATAACTACATCTACAATGTCGTATTAAGAAGCCATTCTTTATTTATATTTTTCTTTTGTTTTTATTTCACCATAATTGAAGCTCAAAAATAATTGCATCATAAGAAAGCTATAAAAAACGCTTCTTTCTGAGAATGAGAAATGAGATTTCAGTGACATCCAATTAAGTTTCGGTGGAGCAGGTCACAGTCTTCTAAGCTCTCTCTCTCTCTCTCTCTCTCTGTCGCTGTGCTGTTTTTAACCGCTGCAGTGTGCATGTGCCTTATCAAAGAGAGGAGAGATAGTGTGTGTGGGTGAGGCGTTGAGCTGTGCTGATAACTTTCAGATGTATTGTTTCAACTCTCTGTCACTCTTATCCTGAGGTGCCTCGGTCTGTGTCTCTCTTTGTCTCTTTGAAATCGTACTCATAGTCGCGCTCCTCCGCATCCTCGACAGTGCAGGCTCTGGATTCACCCTGTCACCCCCACCTCTCTCTCTCTCGCTCTCTTTGTTGTTGTCGGGCAGAAACCTTGTATCTCCATATTCAAACTTTTTTTTTTCAATTGAGTCGCTATGCCAATTAATTCCCCCCACACACATGTGTGTGTGTAGTCACTACATGCTGTTGTATCCCACTGGCTCACCTGCCAGTGAGGAGCCCCCACCGGGAGGACATAGTAGAGCCTCCGTCTTACTCCTCCCGCCTAACGCTCCCTGCTCGGAGTACGTGTATAGTGACAAATATCACCCTCCCAGACCGACTTCACTTCCCCGAACACGAGCCAATTGTGTTAGTAGATGCTCGACAAAGCCGGATGCCGGTTGTATGCAGACCATTTAAACTTTTAACATTTTCTTTTTTTCCTGTTATTTATCGTCACACAGCAGTGTCCAGTGAAAGTAGTGAAAAATTACCGATATACAATTTCATAACGTGTCGCAGCACGACGTGTGGAAGTGGTTAAGAATCAGGAAGAATCAACACTGGTTTATAGGTGTCTGTAAGTGTGTCTGTTGGTTTTTATTATTATTGAACAAATGGAAAGTATTAACAAAAGCTTGTGTCTAAATAATAACTACATTGGATCACAGATTCTTTCTTTTTTTCTTGAAAAGCAACGCTTTTGGACATACAAGGTACAGTAGGAGAGAATGAGTGAGAGAGAGAGAGAGAGAGAGGGAGAGTGAGTCAGTGGGGGTGTTCGTGTTGTTGTTGTGGTGTGGTACAGTACCTCCCCTCAGGCCAGGCTTATGAGACTCGCCTAAGGTATCAATGCCAGACACCCTGTCTCGTCTCCGTACACTGCTCAGCAGGTGATCGCACACACACACACACACACACACACACACACACACACACACACACACACACACACACACACACACACACACACACACACACACACACACACACACACACACACACTGGGATGCATGCAGACGCGCAAATCCCAATGGGAGGACGCCAGATGAAAACAATAATAAGGATGCTGCTGCGCTGGTCTGAGCACAGTTCAAGAGCTGCATGTTTTCTGTTGTTCTCTCCTCTCTTCTTCTTCCTTCGCCTCCAGCCATCCCTCCATCCTGACAGACTTTACTGCCTGTAGTCCATCACAGCAGGCGGGCGCAGACACAAACATGCACACACGTACACACACACACACACGCACACGCGCACGCGCGCGCGCGCGCGCACACACACAAACATGCGCGCAAGCACATGTGTGTGCGCACGCACAAACACTAATGCGGGTTACAATTCATTGCTGTCGGGCACAAACCTCGGATCTCCATATTTCAACTTTTACTACAGTGATAAACAAAAGTAAGCAAGAATAGCCGATATACCATACAAGCGATGTGACGCGTTGTTGTAAGCATGTATCTCTGAATTAAAAACAATTAAAAATCTTTTAAGTGAACATTGATTCATCAATAGTAGTAGTAAAACGTATTTACAAGACTGTGATAAATAACTACATTGGATCCATTGGAACACTGATTTTATTTTATTTTTTCCTGGAAAGTAAACTTCCGGAGCCAAGAGGTTCCCGCTTGACAGCGACAAATTACAAATTTGGCTTTCAGCAGACGCTCCCATTCTTATTCTTAACCATGTAAACCACATTCTTTGTTTACCGGGGTCCACCAGAGCTCTATTCCCGGCCCTCTCCTTTTTCCCCCTCTACACTAACTGTATTTGATGAATGTTTGCCCCTGAGTAGGGACGCTAGGGTTTATGTGGTTAAATGTATCTGCTATTCATGGTATGAATATAAGGATTCGACACTGATGTCAGCGTCATGCGGAAGTGTTTCAAGACACAAGGAGGCATTGATTGATTGAATACTTTATTTAGCAGTTTGCAAAAAGAAAAGCACAGAAAGTACAGTTCTATACAAAGGGATGCTAAAAAGGATTAAACCCAATAAAGCACTATGGCTTGTTTCCATTGGGGTCCTGTGTAATCAATTCATTGAAGAATGAACCACCATGAAGCATTAACCACTTAATCTCTCATAGACAGATTCTGCTGTTAGCAGAATCTGTCACTACCACTGAAAACGCAAAGCATACACCAGAGCAGATGGATGTTTCATGTTCTGATTCATTTACCTGACAGCTTTTCCATATGTGAAAATGAATGTAAAACCCAGAACACCTGTGGGCAGGTACTGAAGAAGATATGAAATACATCTACATTTCGTTGCTGGCGGAGCAGAAACCTCCTATCCCAATATTTCAACTGATTGTGTTTTTTTTTGTGTAAATTAATGCCCTCATTCGTCACACAAAAGTAGAGAAAATAGATGATGAAGAGCTTGAAACTAAATAACAACTGCGTTGGATCCATTGGAACACTTTTCTTTTTCTCTTTCTGAGAAGTAACAGTTTTTGGACAAGGTTTCCACCTGACGATGTCGATTTGCTCCAGCTGTGGGCATTTATTCAAATGAAAGACGGACATCACAGGAACAGGGAGATAAACAGCTGTGCAGAAGAGAGATATGGGAGGTCCGTGCACATTGCTTTTTGCCTTCAGAGAAAAAAGATGGTGTGTAAAGGGTGCCTCTGGTGTAAAGGCACCCTGCTGCTATGGGTGAGACTAGGTGAAACCGTTGTGTAGGAGGGCGAGTGCTGCAAACCATTGTTATACTTGAGACAGTTTCCACCACCATCACAGCAAGAGAGACATGCCTACTGAAAGATACTATGGTCTCTGTCGGGTGGAAACCTCATATGTCCAAATCAACACTGTCTCACTCCCCAAAAGGCATATTGTGTATTTGTGACCAAACGTAAACATGTGAGGTGAAGGGGGGGGGGTGGGCAAGAAAGGCACATGTTGACTTTTCGGGACTTCCGCATTACAGCAACGCGGAATTCCAGTTTTCAGTGTTTCTGACAATTCGACCAAAAAAATTATAATTCGACTAAAACGTCGTAGGCGTGCCGTCCCAAGCGGTCTTGAGCCACGCGCTACAGCGAGCAAGTCGCCGTGCAGAGCATTGCGAAGTCCGCTTTGAGCCGTCTCAGCGCTGTCTAAGTTATGTCACGATAGGCACAGAATCGTAAATCATATATTCCACGAAAATCATAATGTGACTTTTTTGCCCCCCCTTCCCGTCACATGTTGACGTTGTTTGATGTTGTTTAAGCAATCCTGGGCACTACACTCACTCTGCCAGCCTAGGGAGAGCCTAGAGCCGCGCTCATGCCTCCTTCAATGCATGAGAGCTAGCAAGTCGCTTCTTATCACCTGATAGGGGGAGGTTCCCTGGTTAGACGTAGCGCGTGGAAGGAACACGTTATTCCAACCAGAGGCAGTATAGAGACTAGGATTACTGCATGTTTTTGTGAGGGTACCTACCCTAGGGAACACGGGGAGAACATGCAAACTCCACACAGAGAGTTCCTTTCACCAACCCCACCTAGGGTATGGGCACTGATGATGCGGAGGAGAGAACACGCCCACAGCGTCCCCGGCGGGAATCGAACCCAGGACCTACGTCTGTTTTGTGGTTGCACATTTACACTGATCCACGCATTCTAAGTCACACAAAGAAAAAACAAGTGACAGTCACAACAAAAAAATAGTAGATCGGCTATTTTAAAATAGTCTATGTGTCTATACAGTGGTAAAACTGGTCGCTTCCTTTGGGCTTGTTTTCGTAGACCTGGCCGCTTGTTTCTCTCTCACAGAATCTGGCAACGCTGTCTGAGGATAGAGGAGCTATAGGAGGACAGAGCTAAATGAGGACCTGAGACGCAGACCTGGAATGACTGTAAACATGGTGGACCGAGTTGAACTTCCGGTTCAAGTGAGGATAGAGCAGTGAGGAAACATCAGGCAAGAGTTGTGTTATTCAGCCAGAAGAGAGAGACGGACAGGGCGTGTGTGCGTGCGTGCGTGTGTGTGTGTGTGTGTGTGTGTGTGTGTGTGTGTGTGTGTGTGTGTGTGTGTGTGTGTGTGTGTGTGTGTGTGTGTGTGTGTGTGTGTGTGTGTGTGTGTGTGTGTGTGTGTGTGTGTGTGTGTGTGTGTGTGTGACTGCGAGTGCTTGGATGTAGGACTGGAGAGAGACAAAGAGATGAAACTTAATTATTTTTTATCATTATTCGATCATCTAATTACTCTTGTCTCTAGTAACAATATCATGCAAGCATAATTTCCCCTCTAGCCAAGGTTATGTTCTGAAAAATGGGACAAAAATTGTGTTTCCAGAAGAGAAAAGAAGAGAAGAAATTTAGGTAAAAAAAAACAAAACAAGGAGTGTAAACGAGACTAGACTTGGATGGAGAGTTTGTTGTCGGGCGGGGGAGCTGAGCAGTGTGCTGGTAATGGGGCTGTAATAGTGTTGTGTTAGAGCACTGGAGCAGTTCATTTCCTACAGCACGCTTTGAATGGAGAGCATGCCAGTCAACGCTAGGGTTGGGATCCTTTAGGATTTTTTACTCACTTGCTACAAAATCTACAACGCTACACGACGACCTAAGTGTTTCTTTTTTCTTCCCCCCCCCCACACTTTTCAGGATTTAAATTCACTCACCTTCTCTCCTCAAATAATTCCTGCTTGTCGTCTCTGTCCGCGTTGTCCAAAACGGTTACTTTTCAGGATGTTAATTAAAAAATGACACCCTGTGTGAAGAGAGTGGTGCCTTTGATGAGCCCCGTATTGATGTTGTCATCAATGTTTGTTTATTGGACATACATACATACGGACGGACACACAGACAAAGTCAGATATAGGAGTGGTTGGCGCCACTCAAAAATAGCAATCTTTTGGAGCTGAATGTCTTTAGACATCGGGGGCATACAGAATAAACAAACGCTCTTAATAAGGACCCTAAGAGTTACCGTGATAATTTCACTGTGTGGACGTCTTTCTCTGTGCCTTTCTCTCTCTTTCACTCATTCTGTCTTTCTCTGTCTCTTACACACTCTCTCACACACACACACACACACACACACACACACACACACACACACACACACACACACACACACACGCACACACACACGCACACGCACACGCACGCAGCTACCAAGGCCAAGTGGGTAGATTTTCACAGCTCTTGTTTATTCTCTGGTCCATCTCTCTCCATCAGCAGCAGAGACGCAGATAGAGTGCGGATGCAGGGTAGGAGGGAGGAAGGAGGAATGAGGGTAGGAAAGGAGAGATGAGACAGGAGGTGAGGAGGCGGACTGCAGTTTTAGTTTTTTTTTTTTCTGAGCTAAGGTGCAGAGGGAACTCTTTTAGTGTGTGTGTGTGTGTGTGTGTGTGTGTGTGTGTGTGTGTGTGTGTGTGTGTGTGTGTGTGTGTGTGTGTGTGTGTGTGTGTGTGTGTGTGTGTGTGTGTGTGTGTGTGTGTGTGTGTAAATTGTGTTGGTGTGACACTCATTACGAATGTGCATGTGTGGGTGTCTACTAGGCAGTTGTACAGTGCATGTGCTCTACCATGTGGGTGGATTTGTACACTGAGGGAGAGATTGCCGGTTGACAAAATGTGGGTAGAAGTATAGAACACTGCAGTACACATGAAACTACCAGTTTGGAAGAACATGACATCTCCATATTCTTAACGTTTTGTGTTTACTTCGTAAATTAACGCCCTACTTGATCATACTACAGCGTCACACATAAGCATCAAAAGTAAGCAGATCTACAAGCTCGAAATGCGATGCGGAGCGACACGTTTTGAGCTTGTAGATCCGCTACTTTTGATACTTTACCTCTCTGCACAAGTTAAAATGTAGCTTTTAAATGGTGTTGATCATGGGTCTTCAACATGGGGTCCTGGACCCCTGGGGGGTCCTCACAGTTACTACAGGGGGGCCACCAAATATTTTTGTGATAGGATTTTTTTTATTTTTAACCACTTAAACCTCAGCATTCCTATTCTGAGGAGAACTTTAGCCAAAAAGCTCACATTGCCTCGCGGTTTTGCGCTTGTAGATCTGCTATTTTCGGCAACGAAGTTTGGTGCAGAGGGAAAAAAGGGCAGACCAAGTACAGATGAAAGGTCAAGTTTACTAAGTATTGAGGGTATAAGTGGTTAAATGTCTGAAAATACTCATGAACATGAATCCAGCAACACTGATGATAGTGCTGTCAAACAAAGACAAAAAGACATCTATGAAATCTATGGAAAGGTTTAATCTGCAGCACAATTGTGTACAATATGTAGTGGGGGGTCCCTGCTTCATCTCTCTCCCAGCTAAGGGGGTCCTTGACCTGAAAAAAACGGTTAGAATGGTTAAAAAGGAGAGGGGCCAAGAAGTATAGACCCCGGGGCGACCCCGGTCAACAAGGTATAATTGCGAACGCGGAAGGAGGCGCGGAAGGAGGCGCCTCCGCCCAAGTGGAGCCTACTATGAAACTCTGCTCGGCTTGTGGCTCTGTCTGTGTGTGTGCAGTATGTGTGCACTGCCTGCACTGCCTGTGTGCAACCGACAGAGTGCGCCAGAGTGCAGCTACAGCCAAAACACTCACACACACACACACACACACACACACACACACACACACACACACACACACACACACACACACACACACACACACACACACACACACACACAGTCCGTAAATACACAATATTTTCGAGCTGCGTTCGCTTCCAGCTTTCGCGCGTCTTACTTGTAGTAGGGTTTATAAGTGGTTAATCCATTAGTAGTATGTGTCATTTTAAGATATCTTTGGCTATTCAAAAATAGCAGATATACAAGCTCATAGCGTGGCACCGAGTGCCGCGCTATGAGCTTGTAGATCTGCTATTTTTGAAAAATCTTGAACATTTGTGCAAATCTTTAAATATATATATATATTTTTAAAGCGAACATTTGTAACTCAAATTGGTTTTCTGGGGTCTTAATGGGTCAGGTGATTTAAAAAAGCGGCCCAGGCACCTATAGGCTCAGTGTAGCCTGACAGCGTGTTGCAGGTTCGAGTCCCGATCCCGATGGCCTTCGCTGCATGTATCTCTCTCTCTCCCCATTTTGTGTCAGTCTACTGTCCTATCAATAAAGGCATAAAGGCCAAAAAAATCATCTTAAAAAATAAAAGTGAAAGTATTTTTTTTGCAGTATGACATCATGTGTGAATAAAACATGGGGGAGATGGCTGATGTCACCGTCCTAACAGGGAGAGGAATCTCATTGCTATGCTGATGTCATTCTCTCAGTGCACATCAGATGTGATGATGTGCACTGAGAAAATGAAGATAGCAGATCTACAGGCTCTTATAAAATAATGGTTAAAATCTAAAATGACAGATGCTTTTTCGGTCTTAACTCATTTAGTGCCTATGACGTCTGAGACGTCACGTTTTTCATAAGCCCAGAGTGCCAATGACGTCTGAGACGTCATGAATAAAAAATTAATAAAAAATTCAATTTTTTTTTTTTTTTTTTTTTGAAAAAAAATGTTCAGAACCCAAGATATCATGGTTTGAAGATTTGCTGCTCCATTCACTTCTTGTTTAACATCTTACTGAAAAAAGCTGTATCTCGCTTCCTAAGCACTTTTTTTTTTACAATGTATTTTTGGCTCTGGCACAGGGGTGATATAGCCAGAAATATTTTTGGCACTGAATGAGTTAATGGGTTAATCCTGAGGGTCATTTATAGCAGCACTGCAATAAGGATGAAACAAAGTTACAGGCAGTGGTGGAAGAAGTACCCTTCTGACCACTTAACACGGCTGCCATTCTACTGCCGTGTTTAGTGGTCAGATGGGTGGGCCTTCAAGACTTTTTTGTGATTTTTCACGGGCCGGGCCCTGATCAAGAAAAGGTTGGGAACGAACCGCTGGTATACATCAGGTGATTGGACTTCTCAGGCACTCTCTATGTCTCTTACTGACATAGATTTCATCCCGAAATCTACTACCATCTACTACCAAGCACTACCATCAATACGTAGAGTCTGTCACCCGCTATTAATGAATGATGGGATTTAAAATGGAAGAACATGCAGTAGTATGCAGTAGTAGAACATGCAGTAGAATTTCTTTTTCGTCACATTTTTGCATTTTCAGAATATCTTTATAAAGCGTGGGATAGTAGTAGAAGGGTGACTTATAGATGAACTTTCTTTTTTTAACTTTATATATTCTATGTGCATATCTGTATGAATGTACAGTATGTAGTGTATGACCAAGGTTCATGTTCAAATTCAAGTTGGATTATGAGTTGCTGGCTCGGTATACACTGGAATGTTTATGTTTTTAGTTTTAATTGATGTGTCTGATAATCCTATGTGGGATGGGTCAAGAAATTGTCCGGACATGGAAATAAAATATGAATTCATTAATTCATTAATTCATTCAGTATGAAGAAATAGTTTGACTAAGTAGACTAAAAGTATTCTCTGTCGGGTGGAAACCAAAACTGGATTCAATTTCAAATTGGATTCAAATTCAAACATTTCAAAAGTAGCAGATCTATGCTGCGTTTCAAGCTGGTTTATCTGCTACTTTTGATACTTGTATGTCTAATTGTGGTGATAAGAGGTTATTTGCCAATTTAGTTTTGGCATTACGGACATTAAAACCACTAAGACAAAATCAAATTAGACCAAATTAGAAAAAGATTTTTCTAACTTGTGAAGAACTCTGCACTCATAAGTGTATTTGTAACATAATGATTCATAATTGATCCATGAATGCATCATATCATTTAATTTAGAATTACACACATGAATCAACATACCGGTAGTCAAACGTTTTTTTTTACTGCCCCGCACAAACTTAACAATATTACAATTGTGTGTGTGTGTGTGTGTGCGTGTGAGTGAGTATGGATTATTATGTATTTTTGACTTGAGTTGCCTTTGAATATGCAATTTACTCACACATTAATCTGAAGTAGTAAAATGCAAAACGATTCGAGCTGATTTCACAGGCAATTTGAGACTTTTAGATGGCTGCTGTGTGTACTGTATTTGTGTGGCTGTGAAAATGCCATCCTCCATTGTCATGTGAAGGGGGGAGCAGTGATGTTGTCCTCCTCCTGGCTGACTGGGGACAGTAATGTATTCCGCTTTGTGATGTGTGTATGCTTTGAAAAGGGCCTTTCAAGTGTTTATGTGCTAGAATTTATGCTGCAATCTGCTCAGACAGGAGCTCCCTGTTCGCTCGTAGAACTGAGCTGAAACCCAAACCAGCGCTCCACTGGGGGCCAGCAACCACTTAAGCCCTATTTATGACAGTGCCACTATAGGGTTGGGATCCAACATTGAGGAACCGGAATCGGTTTCCATCACATTTCCGGAACTGCTTTTTTTTATCACACTGTCAGAGCTGGTAATGTGGACTTAGTCCATTAAGACCTGGAACGCATCGGTGTCATTTTAAGATTACTTTGGCTATTCAAAAAATAGTAGATATACAAGCTCATAGCGCGGCACCGAGTGCCGCGCTATGAGCTTGTAGATCTGCTATTTTTGAGTGGTGCCAACCACTCCAACATTTGACCGAGTGTATGTCTGTATGAGCGCGGCCTCAACAGCTGCAGCTGATTGCAACACGAAGATGCAACCGGTTACACTAACTAAACACAAACAGGAGACATGCACCACTTAAAGACATGCACACACACACAAGCTGGCTCAGCACACGTGCACGCGAAGCTGGGCGTAATTCTATTTCTTTAATCGTGGAAAAATGTAATATATATGTTTTAAAGCGAACATTTTTAACTCCGATCTGTGCTTTTGGGGGGTCCCTGGAACAACATATTTTGAGATGGGGGTCCGTGGCCAAATACATATCATTTTGGGGGGTCCTTGACATGGAAAAGTTGGAGCACCACTGATATAGCAACAATACTGTTAGGATTTAGACATTTTTAGATATGTATTTAATCTGCTGTAGTTTTGAACCTGAACTGGAAAAACGACAACATTGTCCTAGGGATTCATTCCCCTTTTCATAACATCCACTCTCTCATACAGGCTTCTCTATACAAGGGCTGATCAAAAACTTTGAATGAATGGTGTGTGTGTGTGTGTGTGTGTGCGCAGTCATTATTATGAGCGGTCTCCTTCAAAGTTGTCTCCACCACATGAATCACATGCATTTTGATGTTCCTGTGACTTTATTTCTGAAGAGATGTTGAGACATTTTCTACTTGCGGGGTGATTTAACTCTAGCTTTCACTTTTATTACAGATGGTTGGAAGTCAAATCTCCTTCCCTTGTGCTTCATTAAAAGAAATTCGGAGCAGAAAAAAATCCCCAAATGGCGAGGTCAAATGAATGTGCAAGGTTTTTTATCACAGGAATATCTTTTTTTTATTAAAGTATTATTAATAAAGGAGATATTGTGTGAAGGAGCATTGTCACGGTTCAGAAACTATCAGCCACTTTCATGCAATGCATGTTTTCTCCTCGTTCCAAACCAAACCTATTCATACAACTACGTATGAGTCTGCAACCACGAGGTACAAACTCATATGTACAAATACCAGTTTGTAAACTCTTTTTTTTAGGCTAGCTGTCTACACAGGGACACCCGATGGCACACTCAGACCCAACACTATGATAAAAACGAATTTCCGCAAGGACTAATAAAGAATATCTACTGTATCTAAAAATAAGGAACTCACATAATTTATTTGAAACTTTTGGCTGGATAATGCTAGTTCTTGTCTTTTTCCCCCATGTCATGCCAGCTTCACATAACCATGTCTTTTTTTTTTTAACAAGACACACAAACTGCAGCGCAGGCACGTTGGGTTTACCCCATTCACAGCCCGTGAAAAAAGGCCATAATGACATTCACTCACTGTTCGACATCTTGAAAAGGGCTTTAACCTGTTACAAGGGGCCTGTTTTAACCAGCCATCATGATTCCCAGCTATGTAAGAACACTCCCCCCCCCCCCCCCCCCCCCACACACACACACACACACACACATGCACGCACGCATGTACGTAAACACACACACACACACACACACACACACACACACACACACACACACACACACACACACACACACACACACACACACAAATCCTCTCTCCATCTTCCTCATTAAATTATGACGAGATATGGGCCAATTTAGAGTTATTTACTGGCGGAAAAACAGAAAAAAAAAACCCTGGCCTGCAGGAGTGTGCTTCCAGCCCAGCAGATGTTAAGGGGGGGTTAGGGTGCGGAGGGGAGGGGGTTGTGGTTGCTGGTGGGCCAACATGGCCCCAAACCACCACAGCAAAACATGGGCTGAGATGCCCAGACAGCATGAGCTTTTACGACCAGGCAAAACGCTCTCAGATGGCACATAACTGATTAACACACGTACACATAGAGCATACCATCTCTCTCTCTCACTCACTTACTCTCGACATCTCTGTCTCACTCATTGTGATAGGGCTGAGCAATGCTGTATCGATAATGGTGATATGAGCCTAGATATCGGCCGGGGTATTTTGGATATCGTAATATGGTGATATATGGCATTATATGGTGATATATGGCATTATGTGTTGTGACGTTGTCTATTCTTGGTTATAATCACGTAAGGCTTATTTTAAACTTAAAACATTTTATATTGTCACAATATATTATTGTCATATGATGATATTATATTAGTATTTTAAGTATTTTGCCAAAAATATTGTGATATTTGATTTTGTCCATGCCCACCGCTAGTGTGACTGGCTCTCCAGCTCTTTTTCTGTCTAACTCTTATCTCTATCTCTGTCTTTGGCTTTATCTCAGACTCTTTTCCTTTCTCTGGCTCTCTATTTATCTTTCTCTTCTCTTTCACTCTCTATGTCTCTGTTGTGTATTCAAATGTTTTGTCAACAGCATTCGCTGCTTTACAACCTTGGGTTCACATACAAAATAACCCAAAAAGGGCATTGCTGTGTGTGCGTGTGTGTGCGTGTGTGTGTGTGTGTGTGTGTGTGTGTGTGTGTGTGTGTGTGTGTGTGTGTGTGTGTGTGTGTGTGTGTGTGTGTGTGTGTGTGTGTGTGTGTGTGTGTGTGTGTGTGTGTGTGTGTGTGTGTGTGTGTGTGTGTGTGTGTGTATGACTGAGTAAGGGTTTTGGCTATAAGTTTAAAGTGATTTTGGTTTATAGGTCAATTTGTTTTTATTGAAATCTTTATGCATTATTGTAATTGTATTATCGTTGCTGTTATTTCTCATCTCCCAAATAATTTGGAGCATGTCACAACTGGCATGAAATGATGATTTAGCTTTTTTAAACTTGCATATAAAGGCTGAGAGACAAAAGTGTCATGCTTTATGAATTAGATGCTGTTTGACTGTATTTGTCAGAATTACCCACTGTAATTCCTATGACCCTCATCATTACACTGAAGTATTTGTTCTTAGCTCATTAGAGCAGGCGTCTTCAACGTTTTTCAGGCCAAGGACCCCCTAGCTGAGGGAGAGATGAAGCAGGGACCCCCTCTATATTGTATAAAATTATGTTTCAGATAAAACATTTTTTTGGTGTGTGAATGGGTGAACGTAATGCACAATCGTTGTAAAGCGCCTTGGATAAAGGTGTTATATAAATGCACCGTTTAAGCCACGTTCACAACGCCTCGCAGTGTGAGGTGTTGTGAGCTTGTAGATCTGCTATTTTTGTTATTTTTCTGAGTTCTCCTCAGAAAAGGGATGCTAGGGTTCGAGTGGTTAATGTTAGAAGATATAAATCATATCACACAAAGATTTGGCGGCCCCCCTGTAGTAACTCTGAGGACCCCCTAGGGGTACCGGACCACCTGTTGAAGACCCCTGCATCAGAGTTTATGATTATACCTGCTAAGTTATGTTAGGGCTGGGTTAGGCTGCAAGGTCAGCGAGGGCGGGTCTTCACTCAGTAGAACCGGTAGAATCCCTAGAAGCATACCCTACTTTATCATGAATTTAGAAATTAATGGGACCATAGTTTACAAAAACGCATGTCATAATAATTGAAAGAAGACTTTAAACTTGCGACTGAACACAATGTATTTATGACAATGTTTACCCAGGTAGTTCAAATCAAGTGTATAAAGCCCGGTCAAATCCCCATTGTAATCAATGGTGTGGTAATTCTTCTGCAGCCAGCAAGGGGTTTATAAGAACTGCACCTTCTTAGTCGACTTCCTCATTGGCTTAATTTTCAAGATGGTATGGTCTCTAAGATGTGAATTTTTGCACCGTGCTACCGTATGGTTGTCAGCTGGAATATTTGTAGTTAGATATACTGTACTTTTCTTGCATAATTTAGTCCATATGGGTGTAAGTCATTCGCATCGTTTTTCACAGCGCAAAGCATCATTTACATATGGGATGTTACCCTTTCATCAACTCCCACAGAAGGATTCTTGAGTGTTTAAGTAATGAAGTGTCAGGCTATGAATGGATGTCTGGGTTTCATTGTAATGCTGAGCGGTCTGTGGATTTTTTTGGATTTGGTTCAGATCATTACTTAACAGTTAAATATATGTAAGATTTTTTTTTAAAGACCTGGAACGCATCTGAGTCACTTTTTGATTTGAGCTAAAAAGCATTATTTTACACTTTGGCTATTCAAAAATAGCAGATCTACAAGCTCATAGCGTGGCACCGAGTGCCGCGCTACGGGCTTGTAGATCTGCTATTTTTGAAAAATCGTGAAAATGTGTGCAAATCTTTGAATATATATTGTTTTAAAGCGAACATTTTTAACTCTATTCTTTGCTTCTGGGGGTCCCTGGAACAACATATTTTGAGATGGGGGTTGGCGGCCAAATACATATAATTTTGGGGGTCCTTAACATGAAAAAGTTTGAGCACCACTGATATAGAAACATACGTTTTTTCAGAAAACTGTTGGTATTTAGAAGACATTTGTAGAATCGGCTTCAGGTCTTAATGGCTTAAACAAGATTTTTCACTTCCTGACCTGCTATGAGCTTGTAGATCTGCCATTTAGTGCGGTCCCTGGACCACACTTTGAGGACCACTGTTCTACCCATACCTGTGTCTTAGTTTCATCCTTCTGTCTGCACACACAAACGTATTTACATAGTATACACAGTACATACCGCACACAATGTAAACACACAGCACACACACACACACTCATGCAACATACTGGACACATTGCAGATGCATGTGTGTGAATATACACCACACATAAATGCTCAATCACACAATGCTCAATTACACACACACACACACACACACACACACACACACACACACACACACACACACACACACACACACACACACACACACACACAGAGACACACACACACCCTGGGCAGTGGAAGTCAGTGCCATGTGGGAACGGTGGTGGTTAATTAGCGGTGGCCTTCCACCAGGGTCCCACTGGCATCAGCTTCAAACCCACAGTCACACACAGTAAAATAATTAGCGCTGTCGCCGTCACCCCCGCTCCCTGTAGCTACCTCCCAGCTACCGCCACCGCGTTTACACTGCAGACCCCTGGTGGCGTAGACGCAGTGCACACAAGACAAAGAGTCAGGGGTTCGGGGATGGAGATGAGGGGGGGGGGGGGGGGGGGGGGGTGTCTGTGTCTGTGTGCGTGTGCATGGTGTAAAGTGACTAAGTACATGTACTCAAGTACTGTACTTTTTGTAATTTTGAGGTATTTGTACTTTACTTGAGTATTTACAATTTACAATATTTTTATTTCAATTCCACTACATCTCAGAGGCAAATATTATACTTTTACTCCACTACAATTATTTGAAAACGTTAGTTACTAGTTAGTTACTTTGTAGATTTTGATTACACCACTTCATTAACCACTTCAGCCCGATGCCACGCATTGTGTGCTTGTAGATCTATTTTCAAAATATATACCGTATATGCATTTGAAAACTTGAAATGGGACATTCTGCCTAATGAGTACTTTTACTTTTGGTACTTTAAGTACATTTTGATTTGAATTCTGGACTTTTACTTGTAACAGAGTATTTCTATATAGCAGTATTGATACTTTAGCTTAAGTAAGACATTTGAGTACATTGTGTGTGTGTGTGTGTGTGTGTGTGTGTATGCACTTGTGAGGACCAAACGTCCCCACAAGTATAGTAGAATTTGAGAAATAGACATAGTGGGGGCCATTTCCTGTGTCCTCACAAGATGAATGGCTGTTTTATGGTTTGAAAAATGTTCATATTACAACAAAATATTCAGGTTGGGTTTAGACATTTAGTAGTTGGGTTTAGGGATTGGAGATAGAGTTTTACATTTGGTTGCGCGCTGGCGACGCCTCGTTGTGAGCTTGTAGATCAGCTATCTTTCGGCGTTAGTTCTTATGGTTAAAAATGGCGTTAAAAAAAAATGGCATTCATAAAATGACTGTCTTAAAATTGTGATATCCTCACAAGTACGGTAAGTAAATCAGAATGATGCATTTAAGGGGTTTGAGTACTGCATAACCTGTGCAACCAGTAACACTTGATTAGAATAGCAATTAACGATAATCACGACGTGTTGTGCTGCAACGCATTGTGTGAGTTTGTAGATTGGCTATTTTCCGGTATAAATCTGGCATAATACACCGCCTTTGTGCAGAGTGTGTTGAATAGATCGGTCTCTGTCTGTGTGTGTGTCTGTCTCTCTCGCTCTCTCTCTCTCTCTCTCAGAGTGCCATTAGCCTTGATGGGGCTGGATGTGCCTTTGTTTTCTAAGTGGCTGCAATCACCCTGAAGATCCTCCAACAGAGCAGCTATCATGGTTTAATAACCCACTGATGGATGGCGCGCCATCCTATAGCTCTCTCTCTCTTTAGCTCTCTCGCTCTCTCGTACTCACTCACTTTCTCATTCACTCTTTTTCTCTCTCACTCACATTATGTTGTTTTTCTCACTCAATTTCTCCCCTCAATCTCTCTCTTTCGTGTCTTGCCGTTATCTTGTGTTAGGTAGCATTATGGATGAAATTGGCTGTGATGAAAATATGAGCAGTGATACCACCATCTACTCCCCCTTGCCTTTTATATATATATATATATATATATATATATATATATATACACACACACACACACACACACACACACACACACACACACACACACACACACACACACACACACACACACACACACGTCACACTAATCACCATGACTCAGCCATAGCCATAAGGAGTTCCCAATGCAGCTATGCCCAAATATGGAGTTTGTTGTCTAACCTCAATGTGTGGTTATGGCATCAGGCACAAACAAATCAGTCAGCTCCATATATGGGCATACAAGACTGACAGATCCAGAGATCTCCATATGTGACAGTGGTTTGAGACACGAGTAGCCCATGGCCATTGTTCTTTTCATTTGTTCACATTTGAAGAAGATATACTCATTTGAATCTTGTTAAATTATAATAATCCCTTCTAAAGAATTAGAACTTCTACCACCCATCAGATCCTGGTAATGGGCATGAACAATTGGTAATTTATTCAAACCCTTGCCACTCCTCTATTCACTCACCCATTATCACCTTTCAATCAGCTGTCAACTCCATAGAAACTTGATGCAACACAATTAAAATGTTGCCCACTGTTACAACACATAATTTTCGCAAAATACTGCCATGCTTAGAAAACCTAAAGCCTAAAGACCAGCGTGGTGTAATGCATACCAAACTGAGTACCAGTTACAGACCTTTTTAGTTTTAAGGGTCCATTTGGTTTCTTTGAGAACTACTGGCCTATACTAGAACATAGATAAACAAACAAAAAAACGTCTTAACAGCTTATTAACCACATGACTGGTATCCTGTATTTTAAACCTTCTGATCATTATTTCTAAGCGATGGCCAGAATTATAATGTATGTGCCTATACTGCACTGTTAAGTTTTGTTCCAAGGATACTGTAAGTGACGTCACTGACACCATACGGAAGTGCTGGCTAATTCATGCAGCATGGTTGGGGGGTGTCTTCACTGACGAGTCCATACCTTTGTTTTTGATTCTTTCTTTCCCCTGTCCCTCTTATTTGACAATAAAGATGATTCTGACATGAAGCTTGCATTTCACAGAGACTCCAACCCTTGATGCTGAGTACCAAGCAGGGAAGCATCGGGTACCATTTTTTATAGTCTTGGGTATGAATTGGCTGAGGATTGAACCCTGACTTCCCAGTCTCAGGGCAGACACTCTTCGGCTATCGTCCCACCCGTGTTCAGAATATGTAGTACAGGGCAGTATAAGTTGAGTGAAAAGACTCAAGAATCAAGAGGTTTTATTTGTCACTCACTCACATAAAGGTGCAGTACAAGCACCAAAATGTTGGTGTGGCATATGGCAATAATAGTGATAGTACTGCAGTGTTGTATTGTAATGAAATAAAAAGAACAAGATAACAAGATAAGTAATGTAAAAAAGGCAGGAAACACTAACCTGCTGTAAAGAAAACCGTAGCAGCAATGGGGGATGTGCACCCAGTGGGTGTTATAGTAAAAACAGCTACAGTACGTGTCCTGAGGTGACCACCTCACTGATTATCACGCTGCTCAGTGACATACTGTAGTTTTGTAGTAATCCACCCACCTAAAGTTTGGTGGGTGGGTGGATTAATTTGGAGCGTGTAGCTGCCTTTAAACTCTCTCAAGAAATGTTACGTTCAAATTGATGTGCAGACTAGAGCTTCTCTTTGACGATGTGGAGACATTAATGCAACACCCTCTATAGACTTTGAACGTCTGTAGGTTGGACTGATTTGATGTCTTTTATTGTTTGTCTTTTTTATTTTTATTTTTTCATTTTTTTACAGTTTTTTATTTTAGTTTTTTTATGGACCTTGAGTCCGAAATAAATATTGAATTGAATTTAATATCAGATTTATACAAGGTAGTATACCTCAAACGTATACATATCTACACAAACTAGTGGTGGGAAAGAAATACGTTAATTTCAGTGAACAAACAATTTCATATTCACGGCAAAGATCTGTTCAAATGACTCGTTCAAATGATTCGTTCAGTAGCGCTATTGTCTAGTAAAAAAACAACACAACCGCACCACCGTATGTCTGTCGCGGGAACAGCCCGCCCTGAACGAAAGTGTGAACGCACTGTAACAGTTTCAGGAGGTAAACGAGTTTGTTCACATTCACAGCAATGAACTAGTTCTCTTGAACAAATTGATCATGAACGACCCATCACTCAAGACACAGCGTAACTCCTTCTGACCTCCTTCATACTTCTCCATCAACACTCTCAGTGCAAACAGTGCTCTTCCTTGGCATAAACTCACACTGCTGTTGGCTAATTGTCACCTCTCCTCTTAGCCTAGATTCCACTACCTTTTCTCATAGGTTCATGGTGTGGCTCATCAGCTTTATCTATGAATCAAACACTTATAGAAACACTTATATTTATAGAAGGTGCGGTATGTTCATCTATAAATCAAGTACACTCATTTGTGTAACAGTGAGTTTTCTATCCTTCCCTGAATGAATGTCTTCATTCAGGGCTCTGACAAGGCGCAGGGAAAATAACTCTTCCTGAGTGTTGATCCCCTGGCTTTGAGAACCCTCAGACAACTTGCCAGTCCGTGAGCGAAATGTGCAACGAATATGTCTACCTGTTCTGTCCTCACGTCAACATTATTAGTAACATTCATTTCTCTAAAATGCAATTGTCTTTTGAAAGTATATTAATCTCAAAATATATTATCACATTACCGTGAAAAAAGAATAATAAAATGGAACGCGTTTAAAGCTGTAATATGCCTCTGGCTCATTGCCATGGTTTTATCTCTTCCCTGTATTTCTCCTTACTCTCCTCCCCTCTCTGCCTCCCTCCATCTCTCTCTCTTTCTCTCTTTTTTGTCTCTGTTGGTTTGACTCTCCCCCATCTATCTCTCTCTTTTTCTGTCTGTCTGTCTGTCTCCTCTCTCTCTCCCTCCATCTATCTCCCTTTTTTTCAGACTGTCCCCCCCTCCTCTCTCTCTCTCCCCAACTCCTTGTGTTCTCTCCGTTCCTTTCATATCTGTCTAGTGTATTGGATTTCATCGATTGAATGCCGGAAAATATGGAGGAACACAATTCAGCCATGCACTTGGAACGGATTACAGGAAAAGGGCATGTTTGAGTGTTGTGCGCTGTTGTTATTGTGTGTTTGTGTAGTGGGCCTTTATAATAACCTAGTTACAGCAACTCTCACTTTCTCTCACAGCTATTTTGTGACACACACACACACACACACACACACACACACACACACACACACACACACACACACACACACACACACACACACACACACACACACACACACACACACATTTTGATGAGTGCTGGAGTATTTAATGAGATTGATGAACTGCGACAGACAGGTCAGAGACGGGAACTGTGTGTGTGTGTGTGTGTGTGTGTGTGCGTACGTGCACATCATGCTACTGTAGGTGTGAGTGTGTCTAACACATGTAAAGGCCTGTGGGCTGAGCGGGGTGTAGGCTGACACCACACTGCCTGTGATAAGTGGCATGTAGGCAGCAGCCATACAGCACCACGGCCACACACACACACACACACACACACACACACACACACACACACACACACACACACACACACACACACACACACACACACACACACACACACACACAATGTACAAATGGAAATTCCATTTGTACACTCTCAGAGTTACAGACCTATAAGGGTCTATAAGTAACTGGAATCATTAAAATCCTAGATGGATCCTCAACCTTTTTCATTCCACACCTTAAGAAACTGCTCCACCTGATCCGGATGCTATCAAGGCATTGAATGGGACATTTTCACGTTGAATCAGACCATTGCATGGGCGAAGTAGGCGACATACTGACCTACCTGCGATTTATCAGACCATTCATTGGGAGTTATCAGGACATACTGACCTACCGACGGAGATGACTTATATAAAGTTAAGTTTCGGTTTCGGGGCGCGCAGTCTCAAGCGAACTGGAGCCACGAGAGGGACCACCGAGCGAGCTAAAGCCAGCGAGTTGCCGTACCGAACGTTGCGACGGCCAATGTATGGTCCGATAAATCGTGGGTATGTCAGTATGTCGCCTACTTCGCCCATTCAATGGTCTGATAAAATGTGATAATGTCCCATTTAGTGCATTGATAGCATTGGAAGCCGGTCAACCGCCTCCTAGTCCCCCCCACCAAGCTCCGCTCCATGGGCGACCGAGCCTTCTGCTCAGCTGCCCCTCGACTGTGGACCTCACTCCCTGACCAGCTGAGAGCTCCACCGTCTGTTGATGCTTTCAAGAGAGCACTAAAGACTTTCCTTTTTAATAAAGCATTTGGTTTAGCTATTCTGGTTTTTAGCCCCTGGGGTTTTTTTTTTTGCACTCTTGTCTTTTTTAATTGTTTTTAAAACCTTCATTTTTGTGTTTTTTATGCAAATGTTTTTTATTCTGTACTGTAGCACTTTGAGATTTGTTTAAAGTGCAATATAAGTAAAATGTTTTATTATTATTAAGAACCCCTGGTTTGATATGCATTAGGCCACAGACCCTCATTTTATAGGATTCATCTATGGCTGGGACCCCAATCTAATCTGTTAAATACAATTGGAACCATTTAAAATGTTCTTGTCAAGGACCCCCACATTGACACTTATTAGCCCACGGACCCCCATTTGAAAATAAATTCCAGGGACCCCCATAAGAGAAGATTTTTACTGCTCTATAGTAATTCTCAACCATTTTAATTTCAAGGACCCCCAGTTTGACATGCATTAGACTACGGATCCCACTTAATGGCATTTCTATCTTTGGGACCCCAATTTATATTGTAAAATCAATGTTAATTTAACTCTGAGAGTGTACAACGGGTCCATTTGGTTCCATTTGTATACTCTCTGAGTTACAGACCCATAAGGGTCCATTTGGATCCTAACTATCTATCATCTAGCTGGGGACCCCCTGGAACTCCCTCAAGGACCCCTAGGGGTCCCCGGACCCCACTTTGAGAACCACTGCTCTAGGACTCTAAAAAAATCGGACATGGGTCAGGTCCTAGACAAATTGACGCCCCCCACCCGATGCCAATTTGCGGGGCCTCCTGTGGTCTGAGGGTGTTGTGATGTGTGGGCCAACCACTGTGACAGACAGGCCGGTTCTGTTCCACTCCGCCCCACTGCACTGTAGCGCTCACCAAATTAAACACACTCTCTCTCTCTTTCTCATTGGTGGACAGAAAACAAATTGCATTTACTTGAGTACTGTACTGTACTTTGTACATATGAACATGTCGTGAGTATCTATACTTTGACTCAAGTACTGGGGGTGGTTGATTACTTTTGAGTCCACCACTGCTCTTTCTCCATCCTTCAGTTCACTTCACATTTCAGTTCCATTAATTCAAGTAGTTTTATTGGCATGTCTGTCCAAAGACCAACATCGTTAAACAGCGGGTGGCAATAACAGCAATCTTAACCCATTAAGACCGGGAACGCATCTTTGTCATTTTAAGATTTCTTTGGCTATTCAAAAATAGCTGATATACAAGCTATGAGCTTGTATATCTGCTATTATTTGGAAAAATCGTGAAAAATGTGTGCAAATCTTTGAGTGTATATATGTATATGTTTTAAAGTGGACATTTTTAACTCCCATCTGTGCTTCTGGGGGTCCCTGGAACAACAGATTTTGAAATAGGGGTCCGCGGCCAAATACATATGATTTTGGGCATGCCATGAAAAAAGTTTGAGACCCTCGGATATTACTGTATAGCAACATACGTTTTTTCGGAACGTTAGGATTTAGAAGACGTTTGTAGAATCCCCAGAAGCAAAGATTTGAGTTGCAAATGTTCGCTTGAAAGAAATATTATATTCAAAGATTTGTAAAAAAAAACACGATTTTTCAAAAAATAGCCAAAGAAATGTTAACATGACACAGATGGGTTCCCGGTCTTTATGGGTTAAAAGGGTGAGGAAGTGATAATTCTTCGGTCAAATATGCGTTGAAGGTGCCGTAAGTGAAGAATGTGTTGGTTAAGCTCTGTAGATCTTTGAGATCCAAGTGAATAGCATGCACATCTCTACGCTAGTAGCTGTCTGATTAGCAGCCTAATTTAAATGAGATTAAATTAAATGATCCAAATTGAATTTGCTCTTTTGCTCAGACACCGGGAGCAGAAGGTATAATGGATTCAGCAGAACCAACAGGCTCCGAAAAGGGTGATTATGAATTAATTAATGAAATGCCCGACAATTAACTGCCTGGTGGTGTGATGTGTTCCGGTACTGTGATATTTTGGACACTTACTTTTTGGATGACAAAATGTAGGTTACCGGTGGACCTGGTTTCATCCGTCTCTGAAACACCCACAAACTTATTTTAAAACCTAAAATCTCTGGGGTGTCTGGTTGCTGCAGACGGTTGGTCTACTGACCATGTTGTGAGACACGAGGACCCGAGTTTTTAAGCCAGTTCCTTGTCATGTCTTGTATGTCTCTGCGTGTTTGCTGTTTGGCTACATTGTGGTCCTTGACATGAAAAAAGTTTGAGAACTACTGATATTATAGCAACATACGTTTTTTTTTCAAAGAAAACTGTTAGAAGACATTTGTAGAATCTCCAGAAGCAAATAGTTGAGTTAAAAATGCTTGAAAAATCTAAGGTTTGCACACATTTTCACAATAAAAAAAAAAAAATGGTTATAGCTACATGATTTTTTTTAATTTTTTATAATTTTTATCCCACGATTTTGTAACCCACATTTTTTTCACCCAGTGCCAATTGCCTATGTAATCCTGGGCACTACCTACCCTCTGCCAGCCTAGGGAGAGCCCAAGCTGAAGCTCATGCCTCCTTCAATGCATGAGGAGCAAGCAGGCCACTTCTTATCACCCGACAGGGGGGAGTTTCCCTGGTTGGACATAGCGCGTGGAAGGAACACGTTATTCCAACCAGTTCCCTTCTCCTCCATCAGGCGCCCCGGGCTGACCAGGGGGAGGCAGTATAGTGACCAGGATTACTACATGTTTTTGTGAGGGTATTAACTACCCTAGGAGACACGGGGAGAACATGCAAACTCCACACAGAGTAGGCCCTTTCACCAACCCCACCTAGGGTATGGGCGCCGATGACGTGGAGGAGAGAACACGCCCCCAGCGCCCACAGCGTCCCTGGCGGGAATCGAACCCAGGACCTTCTAGCTGTGAGGCGACATATTAAATATAGCTACATGATTAAAACAAAGAAAAGAACGATTACTTTTAAGCTTGTCACACAAATAAACAAATACATAATGAATACATTAAAACTGATGAAATTGCATAATTTGTGTCAAAGTCAATTCAGACGATTGAAAAGGGATGGAAAAGATTATTGTGATTTTTTTTTTTTTGTATCTAAGCTGTGCTGTCAACCAAGAGGCCCTGACGACAAAAGCCAGATCATCTTTTATTATCTTGTCTTTTGAAGAGCTGCTTACAGCGTCAGATGCTGTGCACTTGCAATTAAAAAGGTCTGGTGTATTGCAGTTTTTATTGAGTATTAGGATGAACTAGAACACACAAACCGGTCTAGGGGTGTAGTCCAACTTCACAACATCACATTAGAGCTGCACAATGGTGTCACATAATGGTGTCTTGCAAACAGAAAGGAAAATAGCTATAACCTCACAATGGGTTGCATCGACAACGTGACACATTGTGAGTGTGTACTGTAGCTAGATGGGCTATTTTCACTATTTTAGATGTTTTAAACCCCAGCAGGGCGATTAGACCTGACATGATAGCGGAGGGGTCTTTATCACCCTGAAGAAATGTATAAATTGACCCAAAAGTAACAACCAAACATTGCTTACGGCAATGAAAGCAGTCCATTAATGTATGCCAGGTGCGTCCAGTGCAACGTGTCGCCTCGGAAAACGACGGGAAGTGTTGATAAGATAGAATACATTTTTGGTTACTGCATTGTCTATTTCTCGCTTCAAATGTTTTCAAAAACATCTTGAGAGCAATGTTTAGCTGTAAATGACATTGTGCGTTTGTTTCCATGACTGCCATGTTGAATACGGCAAAAATCAAGCAGCACAGCAGGTGCTCTGAGTCTTTGATTAGACAGCGGTCTGTTACTGAGTCCAGCGGTCATTATCCAGAAATAACACACAGCTGAATTCAGTGATTGACCAATCAGAATCAAGCATCGAATGCTTGACTCTTGGTTTATTACACGGCTTGGTTATTAACCAACCGTATACATCGTTTTTACTGGCTGCGAGCATTATATGAACTTCAACTGCAAGTTTATTGTCACATGATCATGTACACTACATCTCATGGCTCTGTCATCTCCGCTCATAATCTATTTTATCACTGTTAAGCCGATGACACTCAACCGTTTGACTGTTTCTCTACTCCCCCCCCCCCCCCCCCCCCTCTGCCACTCAGGTGTAAGAGCGCATCGCTACATGTCTGGCTGCCATCTCACAATGGATGCCTTCACACCACCTCTAGCTGAACCTAGACAAGACCGAGCTTCTCTTCTTCCCAGGTAAGTCCTGTCCCATGCAGGATCTAACTACGATGCCCTTGCGGCTTTGGTTCCAATGGCCAAGAACCTTGTACATCACAGGTTTGCAGGTGTAGAAGAGTGTGTGAAATTGCTTTTATACAAGTTCCCAATGCTTTGCAGTTTACATTTTTTTCATAAGAATAGAGAAAGAAACAAGAGAAACAAATTGGATAACAAGACACAATGTCAAATACACTAAGGTGCATGGTCAAAATAGAAAATGAGAAATTAGGCACATTATCACAGTCTCTTGTGCAAGTAGAGACACCACTATTTGCAGCAGGTGTGCGGCATATATAGAATCACCGTCTCCTGTGCAAGTCTGAGACGAATATCAGACATGCAAGGCTGTGCATAGAGATAGCACCACTATAGCAGCAATGGAGTGTATTCATAGCCATATATACGTTAAGTGACAATGCCTGTGTGACGACCTATGTCACCAAGACTGACATGGGGGACAGGGCTCAGCGCTTGTTCAACAGCCTGATGGTTGACAGGTGGAAACTGCTCCATAGTCTGGTGGAATGGCTTTTGATACATAGCTATCACTTGTCTGGCTGCGGCAGTGCTGTGAACAGGAGAAGAAGAGTATGGAGAAGATACTGACTTGCCAGTCACGACAAGACAGTTTGAATTGAATATTGCCTAAAGATATTGTACTGACATCAATGATTGATCTCTAAGCTCATTGTTGATTTGATCTGTGCTACCACTGTCAGCCAATAGGGTTGAATTATAGCACTGTCAGCTGCAATGAAAAGAAAAAACGATTTGCTTTTGATACATAGAAGAACAATAGGGGAGGGGCGGGGTGGAGAGGGGGCGGGATTAATGGACTGTGACATCAAAGTCCACGGGCCAATCATAGCACTTTTTTTAGCCTAATTAATCAGAAAACCACAGAAAATCCACTGAATATTCAAAGTCTTTTTGGGTGTAAGTAAGGTCAGAAACAAAAATTGAAGTCATGAAATATTTAAAATATATTTAAAATATATTTTTGAATTTCCATTTATGCTCAGCACCAGGCTAGATAGGCTTGGACTAATTTGATTTACGGTGGGACTAATTTACGCAATGGCAAAGCGAAAGTGGTGTGTGGCGGGGGCATCCGCCGCATTTTCTTCCCATTCTCAGTGCTTCCGATACAGTCTGAACTGCCAGGCGGAAGCATTTGAAAACTGTGTGAGGCAACAGCCTGTCTCCAGAGACTAACGTGATGTGAATGTGATCGGTCGAGGAGATCTCACACCTCCTCTAGCAGAGGAGCTGCTTCCTGTTTTGCCACTCTAACTGTTTTATCTCTGTTGTGATGAAAAACCTGATAATATACAGCAGGGGTCTTCAACGTTTTTTTCAGGCCAAGGACCCCTTAGCTGGCCCGCACCGTCACTCAATGCGGCCCCAGGCCAAAATCCCCCCCCAAAATGTTTGAAATCACAAAGAAAAACAAAGTAATCTAAACATATCCGAAATGGTGAACTATTGCCTTCAGCTGTTCCAAACATGCAACTTTCCATGAACCATTTTAATTACAACAGTCCACTAGTAGAGCGCGCTCTCGTTTATTTTAATAGAAGCCTTATTAATTATAATTCTAGTGTTCATTTTTGTATATTTTTAAGCCAAGGTTACAGCAATACTCTGAAAGGCATACTCAGGAATGTAAAGTTTTGTTTAGCAGTACAGCTGTAGTCAGTTGATAGAAGCATTACTAAATGCTAAATAAAAACAAAGTTCCAACGAATAATAATTGTTAATATCCCTTCTTTATCACATATGTGACTATTATGGGCTTTTTAAGTAATGGGGTATTATATAATATGAATAATCTCCATTGACTTGAACTTGTAGTAGATACAGTAGGCTACTTGTGTTTTGTGTTAACTACATTAACCCTGGCGTCCTTTTTTTATTGTGAAAATAAGCCCACCTACAAGCTCACAATGAATTGCACAGTGATGTGTTACAATTTTGTAGATCTGTAGTTAGAAATATATACACTATATATATTTGTCATACGACAAAGAATATAGGATCTAAGTGGTTTTTAAGCCATGAGATTTGAGCGGAGACAACCTAGAAGTGTACATAGTTGAGCTGTGTGGCCCATCGTCTTTCATTTTGGGTGTCTGGTAGTTTATTTCAGCTCAAGTGTGTTCGGGCATTTTTCACTCCCTTTGGCGAACAACTTTTCAGACAGAGTGAGATACATACATAAATGGACAGACAGCTTAATTATTAAACTAGATCTGTGATCACTTCACAGCTCATCTTAACCAGTATTTAATTGCAACAGCCCCAGCGCTCTCTCCTACAGTATTTGAGTTATTAAGAAAATAAATTGATGGCAAAAAAACATTTCTGCTTTGTCATACAGACATGTGACAGATGTGTGATAAAAAGAATGAGTCAGGGGGATGACGGCGGAAAAGGGCTGCCTATAAGTGGACAAACTGACTCACCTGGAACACAAGCTTTTATATTATCATTAAAAGCTTGTGTTTTGGCAATTATTTGGAGGCCCACTTGCAATATCCTATGTTGGGAATCACTGGCCTATAGCGTAAAAAGCACGGATAGAAACCTGAGACAACAAGCAGGTGTTGACAGTCATGGATGCAAGGTAACACACAGAGGAGACAGAGGCCACGCAGCCCACTAACCTCTGTCCTTCCGGGTTGTCCTTACTCCCTCTTTCCTTCTCTTCTCACGTCTCCTCTCCTCTTTTTTATCTATCCCCTCTCCTCCTCCCTTGCCCTCCTCCGCCTTCTCTCTCTCTCTCGCTCTCTCTCTCTCTCTCTCTCTCTCTCTCTCTCTCTCTCTCTCTCTCTCTCTCTGTGTAGTGTGTGTGTATCTCACTCTGTCCCCTCTAATGGAATTCAAGGTGACAAGTTCACGTTGTCTTCTACAGCCCATCTCTCCTGACCTACTTTCACTGTTATAGACCAACTGCAACACACACACACACACACACACACACACACACACACACACACACACACACACACACACACACACACACACACACACACACACACACACACACACACACACACACACACACACACACACTAGAGATATTCGGTGCCCTACACACACACACACACACACACACACACACACACACACACACACTAGAGATATTCGGTGCCCTACACACACACACACACACACACACACACACACACACACACACACACACACACACACACACACACACACACTCTTGTAGATACAAGTGCGCTGCTTATAATGAACACTCGACACTGAACACTCAAGTATTCTTGTGCCCTGCAACCCGGGCACGCACGGCACACTGCGAATGTAATCCTCCTCTTTTGGATTGTGAAGAAGGCACTCTGTAGCTGATGCTCTGATCCATATTGACTTACAGCATGCACACAATAAATCACAGTTCCTGGTTCAGCAGCGTCACGAGCAACCAGCAGTAATGAGTTGAAGAGTCACAGTGCACAATGTCCCTGTGACCTCACAGGATGGATCACCTGAGGGGGAGAGGCTGTGACTAGAACGGATAGGGCTGCAACAATCGATTAGTACGTTAATTGCAATTATTTGTGTGACAATTGAAGGTAGGGTAAGTGTTTTTCTTTGGTTAAACTAAGTGTTAAATAGCTCTGTATTCTGATAGTACTCATTGCTATAGAGTGTTTGTTCAGAAACGGGAGTCTCCAGCTCTTTATTAAACAGAAAATGCATTGTTAGGATAGGTGAGGATACCAATTGTATCCAATCAGGATGGAGAACTCAGACAGGATACGGATTTAAAAAAGTGGAATTGGTGATGACATCACATTGAAGTGATGACATAAAGAAACTAGGAAATGTGCTCCTCGGAGCACAAGTCTCCGCCAGCAGACTTGTGTTGGGAATGTTGGGAATGTTCTCATTCTTATGTTCTAATTCTTACAAAAAATAGAACATGTTACTGTGTCATAGTAACATGACACACTGTCTGTATAAGTGTCCTATCCATCCTGTCTGTATAAGTGTCCTATCCGTCCTGTCTGTATAAGTGTCCTATCTGTCCTGTCTGTGTAAGTGTCCTATCCGTCCTGTCTGTGTAAGTGTCCTATCCGTCCTGTCTGTGTAAGTGTCCTATCCGTCCTGTCTGTGTAAGTGTCCTATCCGTCCTGTCTGTGTAAGTGTCCTATCCGTCTGTCGGAAAGGCGACATGTAACCGCTAAATGTTAGTTTGGCTGATGGCACTGATGTCACTTCGGAACGCGCACCGCAGCGCTCCGAAGTGACACATCTATTTATAGGCCGCTATACGTCATGCGTCTCACTAGCCAATCAGAGCACACTCTTTCAACGTATTGTCACGTGTCACGTGAGGCTTGACCAATGTTAGCTTGGCCGAGAGGGGGGGGGGGGGGGGCGGAAAGTGAAAACATAGTCTCCTGGCGGAGACAATGAGCAGACCAAATTGTAACTTAGTTGAACACTATACAAATGAATCTGATAAATGGGTACTCTCTCCTGAATGGCTGAATTCACCTACCCAAAAATATATATATTTTTCGTTTATCAAAGAGCTGCATATAGTACATTTTCAGGAAGGTGACTTTAAGCCAATCAGGAGAGAGCACTACAAATACATTTTCTGTTTAATAAAGAGCTGGAGAGACATGGGAGACTCCTTCTACTGAACAAACACTCTATAGCGATGAGTACTATCAGAATATAGAGCTATTTAACACTTATTTTAACCAAAGTAAATCACTTACCCTACCTTTAACGAAAAGATATCACTGAAGATCAAATGTGTGAATGTGTGCTTACGAGCAGGGACCTGAAATGAGTAACGCTACACTCACACCGATAAATGTTTCAATGGTAGCTATCTCAATTAGAGCAGCACCTTCATGTTTATTTGATGCCAAGGCCACATATCAGTGTTGCCATGTCTGCTTATTATAAGCGACTTTGGACTTGTTTTTCTGTAAAGTTTCTTATTGGTAGTTGTGGGTTGCGGTTATGTGGGCTTGTTTCTAAAGTGTAGTTGCTTATTTGGGCTTGTTTCCTAATGTTCTTAAACATTTTCATGGCAAGGACCCCCAGATTAATATGTATTTGTCCGCAGACCACCCATCTGAACATATTTTGTGCCAGGGACCCCCATTCAAGATTTTATTTTTGAATGTGTGATAATAGCAGATCTAAGCTCACAACGGCTATTTTCAAATAGCTTCGTCGCTTCTTTTGGGCTTGTATTTAATGGACCTGGTTGCTTAATTCTCTCACCAAATCGGGCAACACTGGCCAGGGCCACAGATCGAGGGGTGACAGACATGGAGGAAGGGCTGGAGTGAGAGGTGTTAGATATAGTGTGTGTGTGTGTGTGTGTGTGTGTGTGTGTGTGTGTGTGTGTGTGTGTGTGTGTGTGTGTGTGTGTGTGTGTGTGTGTGTGTGTGTGTGTGTGTGTGTGTGTGTGTGTGTGTGTGTGTGTGTGTGTGTGTGTGTGTGTGTCTGTCTGGTGTGGGGGAGGTGAGTCTGAATGGATGAGGTGCAATCCAGCAAGAGGAGACATAATGAGAAACATGGAGGGGAGGGGATGTTTGGGGATTTACTTCCTTGGCCTACTGAGGCCAAGGAAGTGGAGATCCATGGAGTGGGTAGATGGAGAGGACTGACGAACGTGGGAGGAACTGGGAACTGCAGAGGAGAACGGGGCAACATTTTAAGGAGCCATTTCAGGGCCATTTTCAACCTGTACTCAAATAATTGGTCCTCACTATTCATTATAAGATGGCACCATTTATGTCACTCACTGTTTTTCAGAGGAGGCTGGGGACAGGTCAGAAACCTGCCTACCAGTGACATCATTGATAGGCAGGTTTGGTCATTTAAAAAATATTCTATATACAGTACAGTGTGTGTATGTATGTATGTACTGTGTGTGTGTGTGTGTGTGTGTGTGTGTGTGTGTGTGTGTGTGTGTGTGTGTGTGTGTGTGTGTGTGTGTGTGTGTGTGTGTGTGTGTGTGTGTGTGTGTGTGTGTGTGTATATATGTATATATGTATATATGTATATATATATATATATATCGTTTTTTTATTATAATTATTTTGAATGCAAGAGCAATGGTTTCTAGTTCAGCATTCTAACCTTCCAGGAGGATAAAGGCATTAGTTTTCTGTTTTAATTACCGTGGAATCCCCATCGATAATAGGCAGGTTTCTGAACTGTCCACAGTCCACCAATGAGACACGGAGTGAGTAGACGGAAATTGTGCCATCTTATGAGTGGTATTAGTAAGGACCAATTATATGATGGTATGGTTGAAAATGGGTGACGTGCTCCGTAAAGCTACTCAGAATACCTCTAGACGTAACTGTATCAACAGCCCGCTAAACTGACCACATCACATTTTCCTATTGTCTAATAGTAATAGTTTTGGTCACAGAGTGTAAGTGCTAGTGGAGGGGGATCCTTTCACGCTATGCCACAAAACTCACAGATTTGGACTTGGACCTAACGAAAATGTTCAGTCATGAGATCATCTTTGCTTTAAATCCCTGAGGACACTTTGTCAGGTTTTTATGTTGTCTTTCTGGGAGCACTGCACAGAATATGCATGGTGCATACTGTATGGAAGGTAGGAGTTTATGGGTCAACCTGGTGAACGAGAGAAAGAAACAGGGAGAGGTTAGAGAAGGGACAAAGACAAGGAGCTGCAAGTACAAGTGACAGACCCCCCCCCCCCCCACCACCCCTCTATCTCCAGTCTTGCTCCAGGGAGAATACAGCACCTTTCCGACAATCTCATGTGCTTCTCTCTCTCTCTCTCTCTCTCTCAAAAGCCATTGAGTTTACATTACAGGTCATGAGGTTCATGTATCAGGCGTGTTTCATAATGCATTTTCTTTGCATTGTCAGAGTGCTACATAGTTAAAACCATAAAATCTAAAATAATCAAAAGGTTAAAGACCTTTTGCATGTGTGCGCGTGTGAAATAATAATGTTTCTTAACAATATCAATATCACCCTTAAGTGTGTGTGTGTGTGTGTGTGTGTGTGTGTGTGTGTGTGTGTGTGTGTGTGTGTGTGTGTGTGTGTGTGTGTGTGTGTGTGTGTGTGTGTGTGTGTGTGTGTGCACACACACAGTGAGTCACAGTGTGTATCTAAGCTGCTGTGTAATCTGTCCCTGTTTATATTTGTCTATCTCTTTCCAGCGCTCTCTCTGTCCCCCTCTCATTCTCTTTGTGTGTGTGTGCGTGTGTGTATGTATGTGCGTGTGTGTGCGTGTCCTGCAGGCAGTGACAGTGTGTTGTGTGAGGTGTGATGTTTGCCTGTAGGGAACCAATGACATGGCATGAACCCAGCTGGACTAGCACAGATAACTATCTCTCTCTGCACATTTGTGTGTGTGTGTGTGTGTGTGTGTGTGTGTGTGTGTGTGTGTGTGTGTGTGTGTGCGTGTGTGTGTGTGTGTGTGTGTGTGTTAGGGCTGGTAACTTTCCTCAGAAATTATATTTGAATATTGGTCTTAAAAATTGCATATATTTTGTTTGTTTTTATAACTTGATACATTGTTTTTTGTATTGTTCCTGTCAAATACACATTTTATTAATATAATTGTTCATATTCGAATATACATATTTTCCCAATATTCGAATAATATTCGAATATTGAATATTCGTTTACCAGCCCGTGTGTGTGTGTGTGTGTGTGTGTGTGTGTGTGTGTGTGTGTGTGTGTGTGTGTGTGTGTGTGTGTGTGTGTGTGTGTGTGTGTGTGTGCGTGTGCGTGCACGCGCGCGTGTGTGTGTGTGTGTCCTTCAATATGTGACAGAGCTCCCTCTCTTCTTCTTTCTCTCTCTTTTGCTATCAGATAACCATCTCTCTCCCCCTTTATTTCTGTGTCTCTCCCTCTTTATTATATCCGTTGTTGTTCAGTTCTCTCTCTCTCTCTCTGACTCTGTCTCTCTGTCTATCTCTGAGTCTCTCTATGTTCTATGTCTCTCTCTGACTCTGTCTCTCTGCCTATCTCTGAGTCTCTCTATGTTCTATGTCTCTCTCTGACTCTGTCTCTCTGTCTATATCTGAGTCTCTCTATGTTCTATGTCTCTCTCTGACTCTGTCTCTCTGTCTATATCTGAGTCTCTCTATGTTCTATGTCTCTCTCTGACTCTGTCTCTCTGTTTATCTCTGAGTCTCTCTATGTTCTATGTCTCTCTCTGACTCTCAGTATCTCTGTCTTTCTGTCTATCACAAATACCCTCTCTCTCTGTCAGCGGTTGGTTTCATGCCTTTGTTGTCCCATTGCACAACTCCGAAAGAGTCAGATTGGAGAAGAGTGACTGTTTGTTGTTGCAATAGCATTGGGCCAAGTGAATGAGTGACGGCAGCAACAAAGTGAAGTCACTAACCCCCTGTGGTTTTTATTGTGACCCAGCATTTCTGACAAAGCCTTTCATTTCCAGGGAACATCAGCCATCAAACTGGGGTTCCTCGAAATGAAAAAGGTTAAGAATAACTGGCATAAAGCATTAAGTCATAAAAAGCATGTTAAAGGGACACTATAACAGTTTATATCTATCCATTTGTTGGAGGGCTAATGCTCCACCAGGAGCAATAACATTGAGCAGTCTTCTGTGTGTCTCTTTGCGTGAAACGCCTCCGAAGGTGTGCAGAAAAGTGTCCATCACGGACGTCCCTTGAGGACAGTCTGTGAATGTGAAAACTACAACCCTTACTTACTACCACAAACATGAGTAATACCATCCATTGCCCTGACCTTGGCCTTGTTTGCTGTGTTCGTGGCAACATAGCTATTCTGAAAGACAATGGGAGACTAGACCATAAATCTAGAGCCCGACCCGGGGCTAGACTTTTTGGTCCGATGCCTTCTCTTTTACGAAGGTCAACCAACACTCAAAGACATGCATGGTGAGGAGTCACCACCACATGGTTTCCAAAAACCCACCGACGCATACAGACGTGGCTCTTCCCATCACAGCAACATCAACGGAGAGAACACACTTTAACGGCGAAATTGTGCTAATTGCAATATGACATTATGTTGTCGTCTTCGGAGTATGAAGAGGGCAGTTGCATCTGCCAAGACGTTCGTTTTTATTCTCTGCATCCATAATAAACTTTGGCATTTGGGCTAAAGGTGTGTCTCTAGAAGTCAGTTTGATCCTTTTGCCGTGGGCCGGCCCCACTACAAGGAGTGGTGTGCGTAGCAACCCTGTGAACCTTGGTTTCTATATATGATGTCAGTACTATTACGTCGTCATCATCTCCATATTTGGCCCACATCACTCCCTCTTGGGAGTCTATATAAGCTCTTAGCACTCCGGTTTTGTCTCAGAGTCTGATTTTGATGTGGGGATGTTGCGCTGGACGGCGCACCTGAAAGGAGGACCAAAGAGATACAACTATGCCGCCGTTGCCGTGGGACACAAGGCGTACTCGAGCTGTTGCGCGGAGTCCTGCAGCATGCATCAGATCGACGTCCACATCTTCAACACGGTGTATTTGCAGATGAAGATGCCCCCCGTGAGAACCGGAAGAGAGGAATGTCCCCGCGACCTTCCCTCTCTCCGTTGGGGCCACACAGCTGTGCTGATAGAAGATGTCATCTACATCTGGGGCGGACGCACCTATTACTTGGACGCGTACTGCAACGTGCTTTATGCATTCGACGTTGACAACCACAGATGGTCTAGACCCCAGATGTTTGGGGCTGTTCCAGAGGCCAGGCACGGCCACACGGCCTGCGTCTTGGGGAAGGTCATGTATATTTGTGGAGGGTACACCCAGCTGACTGGATGCACTAATGACATTTACACGTTGGACACCACCACGACGGTCTGGTCTTTAGTTGACACCGGAGGCACTCTGGCACCTGCTTCATCATTTCACTCTGCTACCATCATCGGGACAAAAATGTTTGTATTTGGGGGTCAAGGGGCCGAATACGGGGACCAGTACAACAGCGTCAGAGTGTTTGACACAGATACCGACTGCTGGCTGAGCACGCCTTCTGCACAGCTTCTTTCGGAAGGACGCTGGGGTCACTCAGCCTTTGCCTACAATGGAGAGCTGTACATATTTGGTGGCAACAGCGTTAACCGGACCTTCAATGATCTGTGGAAATTCAATCCAACGACCGACTCCTGGAAGAAGGTCGAGCCCAAGGGGAAAGGCCCACCGCGTCCGACGTCTAGGATGTGCTGTTGCACGGTGGGAGATCATATAATCCTCTTTGGAGGATGGTGCCCAGTGGATAACTTGTACATCTTGGACTTAAGTCCTAGTCTGCGGACTTTATGCAAGCTCGCAGTTACTCAGTACGATTTGGAACAGTCGGGTCTCTCACATAACATCAGGTGGGAACTGGCAGCCATGACATGCAACAGCGATATTTGTAGAACTTGTGGCGCCAACTATGGGAGTTGGTGAAATCACTTTGGGCTCTGTTGTATAGAGGCCCCTCAATATGATTCAAATTTGGGGTAGATCGACGCTGTGTTCATGAGACAAAATCTGTAGGAGTAGAAAGAAAATGCTAAATTGCGGAAAATGGAGGCATAAATGGGCATGGACTATACAGGGATCTGCGTCATGATTCAAGGGTTTTCTTTTGTACAAACTATGGTTCAAGAGTTATAGACCAAAAACACAAAGCAGCCTAGTATAGCGCTACCATGAGGCCGGTTTGAAAATGGGTTGAGTCACTGTCTTCCTTGGCCTACTGTGAGTGTGAATGTAAAGTTTGTATGCATGCTGCCAGTAGGACCTCCACTGTTTTTCACATGTTTTATTATTTTTTGAAATATTTGACTTTAATTCTATATTTCTTGGGCTGTGATCGTGCTGGAACCTTACATCATATATACGTCATAGACAACTGATGTCACAGGCTGGCCATGTGAAGTCTGATCCACAATGGAGTCACGCTTGTCCCAAGTGGAGATTCACATGATTAGATTTTTTTTATTCTTACTCGATTACTTTTCCTCGATTAAGAGTGCCTACGTTTTACTTCAACATAATCAAAACGATTGTTCTTAAAGACAAGCTGAAATGGTATTTTGCGAGTATTCTAACTTCTACTGTATGTTGTGACATATTTCCTTGTAAAACACAAGGTATTTTATAAAAGAAGGTAAGGTCATCTACGTCATTTTCTCTATCCAGCAATTCCAGCCTGCAGATTTGTTCACACTGGGAGGCAAACTGCAGCCTTCCGGAAGTTCGATGGAATGAATCATTGTAGTCACTGAGAGCCAGACTAGACCAGCTTATGAACAAACACTATGTCTGAATGATTGTGACCTTTGTAAAATAATCAGTCCATGAAAATAAAAGAAGACATATCACACGTTGTTTTCTACTGTGTTGCTTCTTGATGTGCAGACTATAATTCTTTTGAGGTATTTAAAGAGCATAAAGTACGTTATCGTATCGCTGTTATCGCAAGACTGTCGAGCATTGACAGCCTGGCAACCCCATTTTGTGATACTGCCGAGCCATACACGATACCTGGCGCTGTTAAGATGCATAAAATTACATAGCGTGCACATCGAAAAATAACTTGTCAGAAAACAACACATGATATGTATTCTTTTATATGCCTGAACCGATTATAGGACACAGGTCGCAATCATTCAGAAATAGTGTTTGCTCATAAGCTGGTTCAGCAGGCTCTCATTGACTGCAATGCAATCCACCAAACTTCCGGTTCCTGTTGTATTTTTTTTTACTCCAGTAAAAGAAGCAACACTGCAATATAAAAATACTCAAGTAAAAAGCCTGTATTCAAAAATGTACTAAAAATAATCTAAATCTACAAAGTAAGTTCTAATTAAAGTTGTCAAATAAATGTAATGGAGTAGAAGTAAATGTAAAAGCAGAGGTGGAAATGTAGTTTCCACCACTGCTATCAAGGCAGTGCTTATCAAATTTGAATGAAGATTGTGTTTGTGCATTAGCCATTTCTCACCTCAAAGTATAGCCTACTGTTTAGCTTTAAACAAGCTTGTAAACACAGTTGCCATGTTTGTTTACTGCAGTGGTTCTCAATCTATTTCATTTCAAGGACCCTGTCAGGGACTGAGTTGGTCGGCAAGAGAGACACCAGGAGACTTGTCTAGTTTCTTTAAAATATATTTTTTTGGTCTTTTATGTGTCCAATAAAAACATGACAATGAATAATTTTAGGCCCAAAAACAAAAGAGGTCAACTTCAACAAACTGAACAGACCTCAATTGCACAGCATGACAAAAACCTAACCAAAATGAGACATGAGGGTAACATAAACTGCTCAAAAAAAGTTCGGAAACTTAACTTCGGTCAATTATATCTCCACTTTAATAAAACCAATTGGTATTGTGTTTTATATCATTTTTATCGTTGATTAGTCACCTTTACAAGGAGGTACAGCTTGTAAGGATCGTGCATTCATGGAATGAGCAACACAGCTAAACGTGTGGGTAGCGCCTCCAAAAAATGTGCCAAAATCACCCAATATGCTTCTGTTGGTAATCACTCTTGTTTTGAGCAACCTGCCAGCACACACTTGCTGAGAGGTGTGTGCCAGTAGTCACAGGTGTTTGACTGCCTCACAGGTGAGTGACTGGCACCTGAACATGGGTTTTGCAACTTTGTTAAGTTGGAGTGTGTATGCTCCAAGCAGCAACACTGCCCCCATGGAAAGATGCCACGTTTGTCCCTTCAGGATGAGGCCTGTGCAATAGGGCAAGTGACAGCATTATTTGGTGTTAGCCCTGGTACCATTTGCAAACTTAGGACCAAGTTCTGTGAGACTGGTGAAGTCAACAAGGAAGACAACAACCCAAGACCCCTTGCTTAACTGAGGAACCATAGATTTACAGGCCAGATTTGCACAACGGAACCAAAGACAGACGTCAAAGTTGCAGGACCCATGCTCAGGTGCCAGTCACACCTGTGACTGGCACACACCTGCCTGCAAATGGTACCAGGGCTGACATCAAATAATGCGTAATCTGCGTAACAAAACATCAGCTTCACTTGCCCTATTGCACGGGCCTTATCCTGAAGGGACAAACGTGGCATCTTTCCATGGGGGCAGTGTTGCTGCTTGGAGCATACACACTCCAACTCAACAAAGTTGCAGAACCAATGTTCAGGTGCCAGTCACTCACCTGTGAGGCAGTCACACACCTGTGACTACTGGCACACACCTCTCAGCAAGTGTGTGCTGGCAGGTTGCTCAAAACAAGAGTGATTACCAACAGAAGCATATTGGGTGATTTTGGCACATTTTTTGGAGGCGCTACCCACACGTTTAGCTGTGTTGCCCACGAATGCCCGATCCTTACAAGCTGTACCTCCTTGTAAAGGTGACTAATCAACGATAAAAATGATATAAAACACAATACCAATTGGTATTATTAAAGGGGAGATATAATTGGCCGAAGTTAAGTTTCCGAACTTTTTTTGAACAGTTATATTGTATGTGATCAGACCACTCTTAACACAAAGGGGAGTAGACAAAGAATAACTAAATAATTTCAACAGACTACAAATAGCTACAACATAATCCACTACAGCACAAACTCATATTAACTAACAAGATGACAATGAAACTGAAATATCAAAATACATTTGATCTCCACAATCATAATAATAAATTCAAACTCATAATAAACCCCTGCCCCTCCCCATATGCACAGGGGACATGGTGTAGTCCAATTACTCAATCAGCTCCTTATACGCACATGTGAAGCAGCTGGTCCTTTCTTTGGCCAGCCATCTAAACTCCAGCACTTATCCGAACTGATAACTCAACAAAAAACAAATAAACGTAAATACAAATTAAATGACTCCTGATAAAACAACTTGAGCCTAACAAAAGATAACTTTAGATGTACCCTCCAGTCAGTAACTTTCCCATCAAACTGTCAATAAACAGTATGTCATTTAACCGGTTGTGTGTAGTCCTTTATGTTTGTAGTATGTAGTGCTGAACATAAATATGAATAAACCCAAAAAGATAGACATCATACAGAGGGGGGATTTTCTTAAAAGTAGTTGTATCATAAACATTATCAATAGCCTATGATGACAATGAACTGAAATGCTCATGTACAGTGTGAGTGCTTTCCTTTATATAGGGGGACATTGTGTGCTATCTATGGGTCCGGCTGCGGCTGAGGTATAGCCACATATATATATATATATATATATATATATATATATATATATACATGCATGCACAATTTGTATAATATACAATTTATATATTTATTTCCTAAAATCGTGGTATCTGATCTGCTATTCAAAATATCACTCTGCATGGTGAAGTTGTGTGTGTGCGGGGGGGGGGGGGGGGGGGGGGGGAGATACATTCCAGCATCAATGGAGAGATTCAAATCTCCTATCTTGCAGTGCACATAACTCATAACATTCTTTCAGCAACAGATTTTCGGCAGAGCAGATCGCAAAATGTAATGAGGTACACCGAATGCATTGAAAAGAAGAGAGAGGGGGTCTGGAAAAAAACGTCTTCCTGTCACTCTCTTGTGTATACTGTAACTCCTGGTACTTCTTTTTCAGCTGAATCAAGTTCCTTCCCCACAGTTGGCCCTCATCCTCCCAGCTGTCATTGTTTAGCAACCCCAGCTCCACTCCATAGAGTCACTGTCGGGGCAGAAACCTTGTATCTCCATATTCTTTTTGTCGCGTGAATGAATGGACAACTTTTCCCTACAAGACTCACAAAAAAAAGAGTGAAAAAAACCTTCTACAAAATCACAAAACATCACAATGTGATGTTTTTTATGATTTTTTCTTTTTACGATTTTGAAAATTAAAGTTGTTAAGTGTAGACTCTAGGTTTTTAAAAATATTTAGCCAATGAAAAATATTAACAAGAGCTTGTGACTGAATAATAACTAGGGTTCGGATGCGGAACCGGATCCAACATTGAGGAACCGGAATCTGTACCATTACATTTGGAACCGTTTCCGGAACCGCTTTGTCACACACAGAGCTCATCTGCTATACAATTACAATACCAGTGGTTCTCTTTTTCTTTTCTTTTTCTCAAGGACCTAACTTAAAGTTACAGACCTGCAAGGGTCCATTTTGGAACCCCCTATAGGAATCATTAAGGAATCGGACCATTAAGAGGGACTCGTTAAGGACCAGGAATCATTAAAACCCTAAACAATAACTCCATTGGATCCATTGGAACACAGGTTCTATTTTGTTCTTGCCCATTTCCTAGAAAGTGAGAGAGTTTTGGACATACGTGGTTTCTGCTGGACAGTGACGATATGCTTGCCATCAGCAGAACTTGGCTGTGTGTGTGTCTTATCAGCAGTGCTATTTTGCACCGATATGGAAAGCAATAAGTGGGCTGTATAAGAGGAGAGTCAGCTCTACGCGTGGCCAATCTCACACCGCCATCACAATATCCCGTCACTCTGCGTACGCGCACACACACACACACACACACACACACACACACACACACACACACACACACACACACACACACACACACACACACACACACACACACACACACACACACACAGCTATCTGATAGAACAGGGAACCGCACGCAAATGTGGACTTTTTCATGGAGAAGTTTACAGCATTGATATGCAAACACTAGTTGTTGGAGCTGGCACACACACACACTCGCACACATGTTTGTATTGCTATACTTTTGAGGACTTAAAATGTTATATACTAGGCTATATACTATATATATATATAGTCATTTTCAATCCTAACCCTAAAGCCTGAGTTATGCTTTGTAAGTTTTGTGCGAGTCTCTGAAAATCAGGCATAACTCCAACCCTAACCCCTAAACCTAACCTCTAAACATATAATCCTTACCCCAAACTGAATCCGTTCCTTATTCTAAGCCTAAATCCAATTTATGTTTTTATTTATTTATTTATTTTACTGTACAACAACCATTTATCTTGTGAGTACCAGGAACAATGGGCCTCATGCAGCAATAAGTTCCTAATGTTTCCTCTTACATTTCTTCCTAAGTGAATTCCTAAGAGAAGTTGAGTTAGATTCATGAAACGTTCTTAAAAGGCAGAATTGTTCGTAACTATGTTCTTGATGATGATGAATCCAAATCCTCGTAACTTGAAGGGGTGTGCCAGTTCATCCTAATTACCATAGGGAGCCTCCCCACCAATCCCCATATAAGGCATGACTGCATGGCTCTGCCTGCAGTCACACCTGTGTGTGATTGCTGCACACAGAAATCACAGGAAATCACACACAGAAATAAAATTGAGAGAATGAAGTAAAGAACACCTAAACTATAAGTCTACAGATGGTGGAACACCAGACTCCAAACATAAAAATAAATTAATTAATAGTTCTGTGGAGGTACTTCTGAAGTGAACAGCAAATTATTTTATTTAATTAATGAATGTATTTTATTATTTCTCTCACATTAATCAACATCACCACTACACATCAATGTACATTTGCTGAAATTTGCTGTTAAAAATGTTATCCATATTTCATGTTCAGGAGTAGCGTTAGTAGTGGATATAAAACATTTTATTACTGAAAGCTGGTGGGTAGATATGGAGGGTCTTTAAGGTAGCAGCTGCTTGGTATGTAATGGGGTGGAAATAGGGGTGTGGTGGGTGATATGGTGGTGCAAGGAGGGGTGTAGGGGGCTGTGTGGGGGGGATGGGGATGGTTAAGACGGGTGGGTATAGGGGGGCTTTCAGGTAGGAAGGGGACTGTAAAATGGGGGTGTGGCGAATGTCGGGGATATGGGGGTGGGGGTATGGGGGGGCAATGAGGGTGGGTTGGGTGGGGGGTTATGGGGTAGGTATGGGGCTTGGGCTTCAACTCAACCGGGTTTGTTTGGGTTAGATTGTAATTTCAGACCCGTCTCAAACATTTTCATGTCAAGGACCCCCAAATTGACATACATTTGGCTGCAGACCCCCACCTGAAAATATTTTCTGCCAGGGAAAATGTTTCAAGATTTATCAAAATGTCTCGAAAATAGCCAATCTACAAGCTCAAAATGGCCAGTAAAGGGACGTGTTGTGAGCTTGTAGATCGGCTATTTTCAAACAAAGTATAAAATAGGGTTAAAGTGATTAAACTGTTCTTCGTTTGCTGTGGACCCCCTGAAACCCCCTGAAGGACCCCTGGGGGTCCCCAGACCACACTTTGAGAACCACTGCTCTAAAGATATGATAAAAATATTATTGTAATTTAAATCCTATATTATACAACTGTAGAATTGAAAAAACTTCGAGAATTAATTATTTTTGCACAAATATGTCACACTTAAGAACTCAAAGGCCAGCTTAAGAGTGCTCATCAGTGTGTGTAGATTCTGTTCTTACCTGAGAACAGATCATAGCTAAGAAAACATTGGAGTATACCAAAATCTTCTTAAAAACCTCTTAAATGGGTCTAAGAAAAAAAATCGTCTTAAGAAAGTGTGCGTAGATTCTGTTCTTACCTAAGAACAGACCACAGCTAAGAAAACATTGGAGTATACCAAAATCTTCTTAAAAACTTCTTAAGTGGGTTTAAGAAGAAATTTCCTCTTAAGTGCCGTTGCTGAATGAGGCCCATTGTCCTCAGAATAAATCTCAAATTCTAAAATTATTTTATTCTACTACTTATCCTTCACACATATGGTAATACAAGTACACAAATGCACATGCACGCACGGCAGGCGTGCAGCCGGGCACATACCTTGGTTTTTTAGCCTCTGACCCCAGCCATCACTACTCGGTCGTAATCCAAACCCAACCAAATTCGAACCTACAGTAAGTCCTGACTATAAATTCACACCTCTGAAAATTTAGACATGAAAAACATCCTGGCATTGTGGGGGTTTCCTCAACTTCCTGTCTTTGTGAGGACATTAAGGTCCTCATATGAATAGGTTTACAAGAGAATATACCCATATGCCAACACGCGCGCGCACACACACACACACACCCACACAGATCCCAGGGAGGACACGCTGTGCTGCAACACAAAGGCCAAGGCTAATTAAAGAAGGGATATTTGAATCAGAGGAGCCCCACATTGAGCAAACAGTGAGCCCTAGCTCCGCTCATATCCTCTGATAATACACATAGACACACTGAGACTGAGCCACACACACACACACACACACACACACACACACACACACACACACACACACACACACACACACACACACACACCTTGGTTACTCATTCTCTTTACAATCCCGGTTGAGACAGATATTATTTTAGTGAATAAACATTGAGTCATCATGGTGGAGAATGCGTCTGGTCCCTGCCTCGGCTATATAGCCACACCTATTGTGTTGGTCACATAATGACTGTGTTACACACACTCAATTGTTTTGACCCAGATAGACAGACAGACAGACAGATCAATATGCAGATCTAAAGAAAAAGAAAATACAACACACGCACACACACACACGCACACAAACTGGGTGTAACTATTGTGCAGATAAATCAGTCATCCCCACACACACACTCAGGGGTGTGTACATTATATTAGCTCACCCCATAACAGTTTGTTCTGTGCAGTAACACAGTCTCCACTTCATCAGTTTATACCATGGCAGGGCAAGCACAGCATAACTGTAGGATTCGGCATCGCTCCGGAACATAAGGGCCTTGTTAATTCTAGATTCCTGCTATATATACAGACAGTGACTGCCTATAAAAGAAGAAAACCGTGTTAGTTACAATTTTATTTCAAGGATAAGTTCAAAAAGAAATGCTTGGGGCTTTTGGAATTCACGAATGGTTGAAAATATAACTGTATTGGATTTTCTGAAAATACGAGGGATAAAAGTCATCTAAATGTTTTCTAAGACACTTCTCCTCAACCTCTCACAAGGCCACATCAGCCTTGCTTTACGTCCCAAACTGCCCAGAGCTGTCAACAAGTTAGTTTTGCAACTAGACTGGATTCGCAGTAATGAATCCTGCTGGGCCATGCAGACGGTTTTTCATTGTCAGTGAAAATACAAGGACGGATTACAGAGAGCGGTTTATGTAAGAATTCTGCTGTAGATTTATTACTACTTCTCTGTGAGTCAATCGACCACACAGTGTTGCATTCCAGTGTCCTCGTTGGACCTGGCAGCGTGGTGACCAAATTATGAAAGTAGGGATGCAACAGTTAATCAAACCAACCCATTGAATTGATTATTTAAAAGAATATAGATTTAAATAAAATAACAGATTTTTGAAAATAGCAGATCCACAATGTTTATTATAATGTGTAATTTTTATTATGTAGCACCTTCATAAAACAGGGTTCAGAAAGTACTGTACACAATAATCAAAGCACTGAAATACAATAAGACAGAGGCAGTAAAACAACATTAGAGATAAAAGATCATAACAAAGCAAGGAAATGAAAATAAGACAATAAAATGAGGAATAATAAACAGAAAAGCCAGTCAATAAAAATGTTTTTATGAACCCTAACCCTTACTATACTGTGTGTATAATCTCGTTGCTGTCGGGCAGAACACTTTTATCTCCGTATTCTAACTTTTTTTGTGTTTTCTCATAAAGGCTGCATTCAGTCTGCAAATAAGTTTACTTAGATAGCCAGACCCTTCATTAATGCATGCAAAACAAAAACAATGTACTCTGCAAAGTTCTTCAACAAGTCCCACAAATGGTTTGGAAGTAAAATCAATGATCATCATTAGCCCTACACATTGTGATTGGCATTCAGGCTAAGCACGGTGAATGACCACACAAAGTGTCTGTCATGGCATCTTGTTCCAGCTGGTGTTTAATGGCACAGAATGTCCTTGTGTGACCCCCATCACCCCAGCAATGGAGTGCAGTCAGGACAATGCCTCCACTCACAGGCGGCGGAGCATTGGTTTCTACTAGAGCAGTGGTTCTACTAGAGCAGTGGTTCTACTAGAGAGCCGTGGTTCTCAAACCTTTTTATGTCAAGGACCCCCAAATTAATATGTATTTGGCCACAGACCCCCATCTCAAAATATTTTGTGCCAGGGACCCCCAGAAGCGAAGATGTGTTAAAACCTTTCACTTGAAAAATATATATAAACTCTTACGTCAAAAATAGTCTCACAGAGAGCTTGTAAATGTGGTTAAAATGATTTGATGCTATATTAACTTGTGTGTGTGTGTATATATATATATATATATATATATATATATATATATATATATATATAATTTTAACTACGGCTGTAATTGCATTTTTTACCGTCTCAGAATTTTCCAAAATAGCAGATTTACAAGCTCAAAGGTGGGTCAGGAGACATTCTGGTTGGCAAGGTACAGCCTGCTTCAAAATTGTAGTCATGAACTTGACTTGCCCTGTTGTTGAAACGTGCTATACAAATAAACATATTGTGTATTTCTGCTCTAGGGGACAGTCAATCGTACTAGTGGCCATGGGATATTATCAGTGTCAGTGAAGCATGGCTTGTTTTCCTTCTCTGCACCGAGGTAGTGAATCTATACGCCTGATTTATACTTGGTTGCGTGCCGTGTGCTGCACACTAAAAATAGCAGATATACAAGGTGTAGTCTATGACTACGCCAAGATTTCTGGCTTGGGATGTGGTTTATAACCTTACAGATTGAAGCGGAGCGCTGACTTTTAATCGTTCTTCCTTGGCTCCAGTTTGCTTCAGTTTTGACTTTGTTTGATTCAGGAAAGATGCTGGCACATCCAGTCATTGATTTCTTCAGTGCAATTGCTCATTGCTTGTATTTGACCATAAACCCTGGTGATTATAGTTATGGTAATGTGTGTGTCGGCTGCATAATTACGGTAACATATTTTGTTGTTTAACACAAACATGCACATATAGTACACACATGTGTATACTACTAATAATAATACTAATCATCATCATCATCATCACCATACACTTTGTTTCTGTAGCATTGTTCAAACAATTACAGTGTTTTGTAATACAAGAGAAAATGATTACTAAAAGATTACAACGTTCTTCACGTACACAAGAGGAATGAAAAGCAACATGGAGCAATTGAAAATATACACAATAACACGTTCAAGCAAAATAGAGATTAAAGGCATTTAAACACGGTTCTATAGGACTGCTAAAAGCACAACTTGGTCGTAAACGCACGCACGCACACACGCACGCACGCACGCGCACACACACCTTGGTTACTCATTCTTTTTACAAACCTGGTTGAGACAGACAGTATTTTAGTGAATAAACAGTGAGTCATGGTCCCTTGGCTAGCCACACCTATTGTGTTGGACACACACACACACACACACACACACACACACACACACAACTACAACTACAACCATGCAAACTCACACGCAAATTCCCAACTCCTTTTGTTTTGGGACATGTGGCTATAAAGAGCCGGTAGATTTATCGGTTTTGCTGTGAAGGCTACCTTTCCTACTTGTTTTCCCACTAGTTCTTGGGCAAACGTTCGGCAAAAAAAACATGCAATCTACAAGCTCACAATGCGTTGCAATGTGACACAGTGTGAGCTTGTATATCTGCCTTTTCCGGCCTGTGCAACTGAGTACAAATCAGGCATCACGTGTGGAAATCATGATGACAAAAGTCATCACTTACCGTATACCTCCCGTTTCCAAACATGAAAATGTTTGAGAACCACTACTCCAATGCAACATTAGAATACAAAGTTTGACTGGCCTGCCCTATTTATTCACTTATTTTGGGCTTCTTTTCATAGACCTGGTTGCTTGTTTCCATCGCAAAATCTGGCAACGCTGTTCCTGCTCCTCCTCAAACAACACAGGGACGAGAGGAAAACAAGCAGCATTGTTTACTTTAGAAGTGGTACAGGAGCTCGGATGCATATTGCATGAAGACGCCTCCCCAACCCATGTCTGATCACGCAAACAATCACGTCGTCTTCTCATCTCCTGTGGTGTAATGATGTCGCCGTGCGCTGGGACATACATCTGTGTTATTAATAAAGCATAGGGGGAAACGTGTGTGTGTGTGTGTGTGTGTGTGTGTGTGTGTGTGTGTGTGTGTGTGTGTGTGTGTGTGTGTGTGTGTGTGTGTGTGTGTGTGTGTGTGTGTGTGTGTGTGTGTGTGTGTGTGTGTGTGTGTGTGTGTGTGTGTCTGACAAGCAAATAGAGACAGACATTACCTTTGTATTCTCAAAAACAATATTTGTAATTGTTGTCACTGCTGTGCCCCACTTCCTTTCACATCTGAGTGTAAACAAAGACAGCCTGTGTGTGTGTGTGTGTGTGTGTGTGTGTGTGTGTGTGTGTGTGTGTGTGTGTGTGTGTGTGTGTGTGTGTGTGTGTGTGTGTGTGTGTGTGTGTGTGTGTGTGTGTGTGTGTGAAACTCTCAGCAATTGCCAGCCATATCTGGTGTGGTTGACAATAGCATTGTTGCAATTTGTATTTTGTGTGTGCGCGCGCGCGTTTGTATGGCATGACTGGTTGGAACAGGTGTGCTATAAATACACAAATATATCAAAACACCTGTGCAGTGTTGTAATAAGAACTCCTATCTTGTACTAGTAAAAGTAGAAAATAAATACATGTAAAAATACCACAATGTACTCTAGTGTACCAAAGTAAAAGTACTTTTTAATGCTTCAAACCTTTTTGAAAATAGCACATCTACAACGCATCGTGATGTGATGGGTTGTGAACTTGTACATTTGCTATTTTCAAATGGCCGCAGTACACAATATAGGGCTTAAGGACATACCATAGTGTCTCTCCCGCTTTGTTTTATCAACCCGCCGCCTGTGAGTGCAGGCATTGTCTTGACTGCGGCGGCACAAACACTCCATTCCTGGGGATGATGGGGGGTCATCGCTCAGACACCTATTGGAATATGAGACCTGCAAGCAGTGTTGATTTCGTCGACTAAAACTATGACGAAAATTTTCTGTTGACTACCTTTTTTCACTTACGGAAACTAAATAAAAACGAAGCTGTGATGACTAAAACTATGACTAAATATACCGACAATTCGACAGTCAACAGATAAAAACTAAAATGATTGGGAGGGACTAGTGGAGAAGAGATCCAGTAGAACTAAGACAAGTCATCATGGGTATGCGCGGGTGTCACAGACCGAATATAGTTGATCAACAAAATCGTTTCAATGCCATCACGGCCCACCAACATTTTTTCTTGTAAAATATGACTAAAACTAAACCGTATTTTATTCAAAAGACTATGACTAAAATTAAATCAAAATTTGCTGTCAAAATCAACATTGCCTGCAAGGAGGGGAGTGAAGTCCCCAAACCCTCCGCAGTGCTCACTGGTCCCTGGAGGAACTATTCTTGTACCAAACAGTGCTAGCCCCCCCGTCACAATGCTCTGCCGAGAAAGCGGGATTTCAGGATCTTTGTGGGAGACTTAAAATTCCCTCAGCTGTCTTGGGGTGGTTACAGGCGCTGCCTAGCCTTTCCTCTCCTCACCGCAGTGTCTGTGTGTGCAGTGCACTGTCCATGACAAGTCCTCAGTGAAGTGCACACCCAGGTACTGCAACTGCCTCCTCACACACTCTCCACTGGTGTCCCGTCGATGATAAAGGGAGAGGTGGTTGGTGTGTACAAAGAACCACAACCGTCTCCTTGGTTTTGCCGACGTTTCAAGAAGAGGGCTGTTGTCCTGGCACTCCAGAGACAGGTCTGCCACTACCCCGGATAGGCCTTCTCCTTGCAGAAGTAACAAAAAAACAAGATTCACACACCCCTATGTGACACACACACACACACACACACACACACACACACACACACACACACACACACACACACACACACACACACACACACACACACACACACACACACACCGACACAGCACATGAACAGGCGTGCACGCATACAATTACGCAGTCTGTTAGAAAGAGGAGCTTGTCTTGACTCTCTTTTCCTCCCGGGCTCCTCGAAGTTTTTGTCAGACAAGTTCTTTTTTTCCCCCTCCCCATAATGATTCTCCCTTCCAGAGGAGACTGGTACTGTTCACTAATAAGAATAGCACACATGCACGTGTGCGCGCACACTCACACACGTCTCTCAGTATTTCCCTATTTTTCTCTCTCTCACACACACACACACACACACACACACACACACACACACACACAGGCGAGCGTGTGCGCGCACAGCATCTCAGGTGAGGACCTTTTGCTGATGTGACTGCATGTGAAGGTGGATGTGATATGACTGCATGTGAAGGTGGATGTGAGAAATGAATCACCACGCTGCCATTTGAAGTGTGACATGTTACAACCCTGCAGTTACTCTGCTGGAAAAACACTTTTCAAAGGCTCTGCATGTGTTTCAGAAGTAAGCTTGCAGTGCAGAAGGGGTGGTGTTTACTGTATGTAAGTGCGCGCTGTGGGTGGTTTGGCGAGGTCTTAAGCACTTTAACCCCAGGAAACACATTCTGGGGGCAACACTAGTCAAAAAGAGCCGATCTACAAACTCACAACGATCGGTGCGTTGTGAGCTAGATTGGCTATTTTTAGCAGAGAGATTTAGCATAGTCTAAAAGTACGGAGCCAACCAGGTCCAGGTTACTGAGTCTAGTGGTTAAGAGCAAAAATGACATTATTGTGGAGAAAAAACGCAGATAAAACACACGGACGCAATGCCTTGCCTTAGTTCTTGTTTTATTGTTTTACTTACAGTAGGCAATTTGTTGGCAACATACCCTGGCCTGGAGGAGAAGGTTAACGCAATTAATGAATGAGAGAGTACACCACGGAGTCTGTCGCCAGACATGACAAATTCACTAAGACAAATTATGACAAAGCACATCAGAGGGCGATGAAAGCAGAGTGGGAATCCCCAGTGTCAAAAAAATCACTGCTGCAGACAACTGTATGCGATGTCAAGCCAGAAAAATGTTCAACTTCCTTTTAACTACGCTGCCAGTTTGATGCAGAACTGCTTCCCATTAAGGTTGATGAAGTGTCTCAAGTGTCTTCACTGAAAGACGAACAGTAGTTCCTTTGGCCAAGTACAATATGTACATACTGCCTGAAATATGCCCTATCCATGCAACCCATTCTATTAAGAGCCAGCAGGCAGCTACTAGATAGAGCCTATGCAGAAGTTAGCCATTCTATGTCTTGCTGAAGGAGACTTTTGACGGGAGGATTTAACCAAAAAACCTTATGATTCCCAGGCGACCGCTCTACCTCTTCAGACACTGCCGCCCACGCTTTAAGGAATGTGAAAGTACCCTGTCTGTTGTCCTTATAAAAGAGGCCCTGTGGATCCTACAAGAACGCTAGTACTTTCCACTTCATTCTGGGTAACTTTATCTATTAAACAAACACAAGTCATTCTTGATACAAACTGAAGCTCTGGTATATTTTTCCCGAAAGCCATTCTACATATTTTGTGTTTTTGCGACTATTTTAGTCGCAACTGTCTCCGCTCCAACACATGTTCCAAATGACGCAGGGTCTCAAACGCTTTTCTATCAGAGATGTATTTATTTGTTTCATTTGAAAGTTAATACAGTTTCTGACAACATTGTTGCATTCCAAAATATCCTCCGCTCCAGACGTTTCTTTTGTTTTGTGGTTTCATTTCGATAACCATAGACCTGTGGTTTAAAGTAACTAAATACATTTACTAAGTACAAGTACTGTACTTAAGTACAATTTTGAGGTACTTTTACTTTACTGGAGTATTTCCACTACAATTATTTGAAAACTTTAGTTACTAGTTACTTTGTAGATTTAGATTATTATTACAAAACAATAACATACATTACAGGTATATACATTTTGGTCATTTGAAAATAGCCGATCTACAAGCTCACAATGTGTCGCGATGCGACGCATAGTGAGCTTGTAGATCTGCTATTTTTACATGTGAAATGGGACATATTTCGATACCAATACTTTTGTACTTTTACTCAAGTCAATTTTTAATTCCGGACACTACCCTACGTTGCAGAATTGATACTTTTACTTAAGTTAAAAAAATAGTACTTTTTCCACCACTGCCATAGACAGACACTTTAATGACCAGAGGAGTCAACAGAAATACTACCAAAATGAAAGTTACACAGCATGACTCTAATGAGTCGTGCAGCGTACCGTACATCTTGGCAGCGATGGCAAGAAGTGAAGCTTGTGTTCAAGCTCTCTTCCCTGTTTACTTGACCCATGGCACCTGGCTGTGATAATGACCAGCAGGTCCAAGCTCCAAGGCAGCTGCTTTACAGTGCCTTTGTTTAAAATAATGGTGTTTAATACGCGGTTGAGGACACTTCAGGAGCAATTTGAAATAAAGGTTACCTGAACAATTAAATGTAACCTTTACTTAATCAGCCTGCTGGTGATATGACAGCTATGTACCAATAACAAGCAACAATGATCAACAGTACTACTACTACTATATAATGAACAAAAGCAACTTCAAAGATAACCACTTTAAACCTGGCGTCTCCATTTTCAACGTAAAAAAATGAAAATAGTAGCTCTACAAACTCACAATGTGTTATGAGCTTGTAGATCGACAATTTTCATAAAGTAGGCTATAGGTCTTAAGAATAATAATAATAAGAATACAATTAAAATGCTAGTTTGTGCGTGTGGTCGTTTGTGTGTGTGTCCTGATGATGATGATGATGATGATGATCACATCCGTTCCATGTCTCTTTGTCGACACGCAAGGTGCAGATCTACATAATTACACGTGCGCGGGCGTGTGTGCGTGCACACGCACATGTGTAAGCACGCACAGCTAAGCTTCTACCCAGCATGCTCAGCATCCAATTAAAGTGCAGAAGGCCAATTTGCATTCTGTTCCTCCGTTCGTTGCCTGCATGGCCAGGTGGGGGGGGGGGGGGGGGGGGGGGGGGGGGGGGGGGGGAGTGGGAGAGGGAGGGAGAGAAAGAGAGGGAGATGGAGAGAAAGAGAGACAGGAGAGGTGAGAGAAAGCAGTCTGCTCTAATTAAAAGTGAAACATGGTCCGAAGGAGAGGGGGATTTTTTTTTCTTTTTCTCCGGGACTTTAACTAGGTCAGTGTGGTGTTAAAGCAGCACTCAGCCATTCCACCACTGCTATGTATGTATGGTGAGCAAACTGGGGCACACACCTGGGAGAGTGCCGGGGAAAAAGTAACTCTCCTCCGACGTGTCGTGATAGGGTACTGGGACGGTGTGTGTGTGTGTGTGTTAGTTACTATACTTGTGAGGGCCAAATGTCCCCCACAAGTGTAGAATTTGAGAAATAGACATTGTCTTTGGAAGAAAAATAGTTGTTTTATGCTTAAAATTGGTGAAGAAATAAATACATGTTTAGAGTTTACAATTAGGAAAAGATTCAGGTTGTGCTTATGCTTAGGGTGTTAGGGTTAGACTTTTGCCCATTTTATACTTTTTTTGTGTGGCGATGTCATACTCCGTTGTGAGCTTGTAGATATGCATTTTTTTTGCAAATTCTTTGCCTATGCTCAGGTATTTTCAGTGTCCTACATTTTTTATGTCCTCACAACTATAGTAATACGTGTGTGTGTGTGTGTGTGTGTGTGTGTGTGTGTGTGTGTGTGTGTGTGTGCGCGCTCGCGGCCGTGCGTGCCGACAGCAAGGCTCATTTATTCTGCATGTGTCGTTGTGCGTGCAAAATCATTAGGTGTGTAAATTATGTGTTTAAAATTAGAACACAAAATACTTAAACGCATAAAAGCAAGAAGCAAGAACATTGGCTTAAGAGAAAGAAAGATTTCTGCACCAAAATCATTTGAATGGGACACTGACCTTATCGAGGGTCAGCTACTGTACATTAGTCTGTGTAATAATGAACACCTTGGGGCATCTGGGTGGTACAGGGGAAAAGATCCTGCCCACCACTGCGGAGACTATGGGTTTGATGCAAAAAAAAAAGGATGAGACCAAGGCACTCATGTGGAAAAGTTCAAGAGCCTTTAACCCATTAAGACTGGGCAAATAATAGTGTGTCATTTTTAGATTTCTTTGGCTTTTCAAAAATAGCAGATATACAAGCTCACAGCGCGGCACTCCGTGCTATGAGCTTGTATATCTGATATTTTTGAAAGGAATCGTGAAAATGTATGCAAATCTTTGAATATATATTTTTTAAAGCGAACATATTTAACTCAAATCTTTGCTTCTGGTGGGTCCCTGGAACAACATATTTTGAGATGGGGGTCTGCGGCCAAATACATATCATTTTGGGGCTCCTTGACATGAAAAAAGTTTGAGAACCACCGATATTATAGCGACATAACTTTTTTCAAAAAACACAAGACATTTGAATCCCCCAGAAGCAAAGATTTCAGTTAAAAATGTTCGCTTTAAAAAATATTTATTTAAAGATTTGCACAAATTTTCCACAATAAAAAAAAAACATTGCAGTGAGCTTGAAGATTTGCTATTTTTGAATAGCCAAATAAATAAAAGAATTACACACAGATGCGTTCCCGGTCTGTCTGGCTAATGCATAGCAAGAATAGAAAATACACCTACGGGTTGTGCCAACAATTCCTTCATCAGGGTGACTAAACAAGATTTTAGAACAAACATGGCTTTTATAGGACATGACATCACAGGCTCATTATCATACAGATTGGCGGCAGGCAAAAAAAAAGACAAAATGTAGAGCCTTACAAAACTCACCACTAAAACTAACCTATACCACTTTAAAAAAAAAAAACTAAAACTAAAAGGAACAAAAAGAAGAAAACTGTTTGAAGAAAACAAGAAAAGGCTATGTGTTTCACAAACCACTGGGTACTAGGAAATTATATCACTGCCTACCATAGGCCGTACAAAGAATGGACAAAGCCAGCGCCATTGGTTGCTACAGACCGTTTTGAAGCCCCTTTTTCAGCGAATTGAAATCCGCCATCTTTGAACTTCCGGTCCCGAAATGCTACCGGAAACGACTGCTATTGGCTGCAACCACAGCGAGGGCGGGTCTTCACTCGGTAGAACCAGTAGAAACCCCTTGATAATCTGAGACGAGATATCATCTTGTGTTAAACCAATGCAAAAATCAATCAAGATTCATGTTAATTAATGAATGTGTAGACGGAGCCTTGATTTTTTACGGCAGACTCAAAACCTAATAGGGAATTTAAAGGGTGCAGGGCTGCTGGTAAAGCATTCCACTGTGTGGTTGGCCGCGTAATAGAATTTTTACCCTTGAGTGAGTGGAATTTAGGTGGAATAAGGTCAGAGGTACTACCTCTGATGGAGTAGCTATGAGCATCACAAGTACAATAGTTTTACACATTGAGAGGTGGGATTAATTCATATACACTTTGAGGCAATACTAAAGCAAACAGTAAATATGAGATCAGAAATAGCAGTTACTTTCTAGTCTTTCCAGTCGCGTTTAAGCAAATACAATTCACAAGCTCTCACACTCTGACACCCGTTCCCCCTGTGTCATCACAGTTTGCACACATGACACAAAACAAAAACAAGTGTGACTGCTGCCCAAATCTAAAAGGTTGTGCAACCGAGGCAGCATAAGTAATGCTCAATATGTTGCCGCTCTTCAGCGGACCCCCTCACCCGTACCAAAATGTACTGTACCAAACAGAAAACCATGACCCCAAAACCATTCCACCCATGTGTGCACTGTGCAGTGTTGCCAAGTCTGCTTATTGTAAAGTGACTTTGGGCTTGTTTTTCCTCTAAAGTTGCTTGTAAATAGTGGTGGTTGAGGTTTTTTGGGCTTGTTTCTAAAGTGTTGTTGCTTATTTGGGCTTCCTTCCTAATGCTTATAAACCAGTAGTTTTCTAACGTTTTCATGTCAAGGACCCCCAAATGAAATTGTGCCAGGGACCCCCATACTGTACAAGATTTGTGTTGCTACAAATTTTTACAACATAAATCTTGTTTGGGAGTTTAAAAAATATTCCAAATATATAAAAAAATAAAAAAATAAAGATTATTTGGGAAATAGCACATCTACAAGCTCACAACGCATTGCGATGTGACACGTTTTCGTGTTTCCGTCGATGTGGCGGCTTGTTGCTCTTGCAAAATCTGGCGTGTGTGTGTGCGGGCGCTTGTGCAGGTGTTTGTGCGTGTGGGCTGTATGCTCTAAAAGAGCGTCTGTGTTGTTCTTTTCTAAAAAGCCACAGTCAGTGCTGCATTATTTATCAGGTGCTGCATGGAGAGGTGCGTTTCACATCCCATCTCTTCACTCCTCATGTGTGCTCATTGTCTCAGCTAATTTCTGTTTGTTTAGGCAGGTGAGATGCAAATGCAGCCACTCTGATTTGCATTGTTCACGTCTCAGCAAGAGAGGGAGAGAGAGAGAGAGGGAGAGGTACAGAGAGATGGCTGTGGGTGGAGGGAAAGGGAGCGGAGAGGAGGGCTGTGTGGGTGGAGAGGATGACAAGATGAGGCTGGATGAGCTCTTTCTCTCTCTCTCTCTCTCTCTCTCTCTCTCCAGCGATGAAGGCCGAAAACACACTCGGAGCAGCTGACATGCTGCTTCTTCACTGCCATTGTATTCGCAGTTGCCACCCACGCATTAGATTTGCACCTTATCAGTCTCAACTACACAGTTAAGTCCCCGTCTTTTTTTACACTCTGAGTTAAATCGACTCTGGGGTTTTACTGTGGAGGTAACTGTAGGTACTGATGGCTAAAAGACCCCAGCACACCCCAACGCACCAAGTAAACGGAACAAAGGCCTGATACACTGTAAGCATTGTTGTGTTATATCCACTGAATCCCCTATCTTATACTCTCTTACAACGGTGTTGCACAACAATAGCAGAAATAGCCAAACTACAAGCTCACAACGTGTCGCAATCGCGGATAAACACGCGTGTTTACATAAACCACCGTGGCCACCCGGCACGGATACAGGAAGAAGCATATTCTCCACAGTCAACTATATCAGTGGTTCTCAAACGTATTCATGCCATCAACCCTTAAATGCAGTGGTGTGTTCTACCGTGTTACGCTGTATACGCCGTATACAGTGCAGATTTTTTTGGGGAAAAAGCGTATACTGTCTACTAACCATTTCATCCATTGAAAACGTGCTAGCGCATGTTGTGCAGGGAATAATTATCGTATACCCTCTGAAAAAACCTAGAACACACCACTGCTAGCTGAAGAATAGAATACAGTCAAAGCGGCCAAACAGATTTTTATGCTATTAATACAATTTCCTGAGGACCCCCTGAAACCCCATCAAGGACTCCTACAGGGGTCCCCGGACCCCACTTTGAGAACCACTGCACCATATGACTATATATACTGTTATGATGGCTCTTCATATTTCCTGCGACACAATGAAGTGACACTTTGTAGGAGATGCATGGTCAAGTCCATGGACGTCCTGGGTCAAATCACACTGTTCCGGATCGTTCTGGCTCAAGTCAAGGCTCAATTGAACCCCTGGCCCATAGCTCTAGGGTGCTATACTGCTATATGGTGTCGAGGCTTTGATACTTCCACCTCATCAAGTGTCTAGAGAAAGAGTGTCAGTAATACAGTGCATTTGCAGTAACCACTTTCAACCTGGCATCCATATTTTGGTCATGTCGTTACCAGGCAAATTCTTTAAAAATGCTTTTTAAAAATATCTGATATTTTCACTACTTTTGCCCAACAATGTTGTACAATGCAGTATAAGATATATGGTTAAACCACTTAAACCCATGCAGGGGCCGGCCATGGATTAGTGGGTAGAGAGAGGCCATTGCGTAATCAATGGATCACCGTTTTGTCTATGTGTTAAAGTGTCCCTGAGCAAGACACTTGACCCCTGACAGCTCTCCCCCGAGCACTCATATGACCATCTGAGCAGTCATCAACTGGGTGAAGCTGAATTACCCCTATGCTTTATTGACCTGGGTCCCCCAAGGAACAAGTGTATCCCTCCTTTTTTACCATCTATACCAGTGGTAACCAACCTTTTCAAGCCCATATGAGCACTTTTTATTCCAATGTGTACGCCAAGATCTACTACTACAACATGTTCCAAAACACTTTTGCAATTTTCGCAATTTCTGACAGGCTCAATCTATTTGCATACATCCACACAAAGGCAAGTTGTCTAAAAACAAGTAAAAAAGAATGGCAATAAATGGCAAATCTTTGGGGGGAAAAAATCATGACAATTATTGACATTTGACAAAAAGTTTACACTTTTTAAAACAAATTACAGGGAAATGATATAAATTGCTATAACAGATATCTAATGTTCAATGCACTATATTGACTTCCCCATCAATTACTATTCACATTTAAATGTTCTTTTCAATTGATTGATTTTGTTTATATCGACAAACTTGGCCAAAAAAGCATACACATGTCCATATATTCGTACATAATGTGAAGACAGATTATCTGTCATCAATTGTTAGTCTGTGATTTTGTCTGTGAGGGTTTTAAGAAAGAAATGCTGACAAGCTCATCATGACTCTAACTTTAACTTTAACGTTATTAACTGCCTGTCGGCCGGCAGCCGGCTATTTTCCCCTCATGGTGCAATTAGCGTCCGGATGCGTACTTTTTTTTATGACGGCTCCACTTGGATATCGGTAACTATTTCACAGGGTTCCTCCAAACAATCTCGGAACTAATCGGGTCTTGGAACAAATTTCACAGGCCCATTAGGTTACTAATAATAACCTCCCGTCACCGTGCTTTCCACAGAAACAACACAGACAGAATGAGCGTGTGCCGTGTAGTAGCCAAGCTGTAGCGTAGCAGCGTATTGCTACGTGCCGTGCATAGAAGGCTATGTGCCTGGGTCAATCCACTTTCTTTTTTTTTTTTTTCTTTTTTTTTATATAATTTTTATCCCACGATTTTGTAACCCACATTTTTTCACCCAGTGCCAATTGCCTATGTAATCCTGGGCACTACCTACCCTCTGCCAGCCTAGGGAGAGCCCAAGCTGAAGCTCATGCCTCCTTCAATGCATGAGGAGCAAGCAGGCCGCTTCTTATCACCCGACAGGGGGGAGTTTCCCTGGTTGGACATAGCGCGTGGAAGGAACACGTTATTCCAACCAGTTCCCTTCTCCTCCATCAGGCGCCCCGGCTGACCAGGGGGAGGCAGTATAGTGACCAGGATTACTACATGTTTTTGTGAGGGTATTAACTACCCTAGGAGACACGGGGAGAACATGCAAACTCCACACAGAGTAGGCCCTTTCGCCAACCCCACCTAGGGTATGGGCGCCGATGACGTGGAGGAGAGAACACGCCCCCAGCGCCCACAGCGTCCCTGGCGGAAATCGAACCCAGGACCTTCTAGCTGTGAGGCGACAGCGCTACCGACTGCGCCACCGTGCCCCTTAAATCCACTTTCAATAATTTGAGGAGGCATATCCTTAGTATACGAGTGGCATCTTTGGACTAACCCACATTTTTTGTAAGATCTGATTGGCTCACAGTTTCATGAAGGCTGCCAGCCAGCCAGCCAGCAACTTTCATTGAAATAAACAGCCGCTGGTCGCCTTCGCCCCCAATACACAAACCTGTTTGTGATCTACTGTGACGGCTTTGACGATCGACATTTGGTTACCACTGCTCTACACCAAATCTCTTCAATTTATTGCAAACTATCCCAAAACAATTGATTAAGTTCCCCTATTTTCCCCCCACATGACATTGCGCTAGGACAGAAAAAAGCCGCAAAATGTAACCCATGTATACGTTCCGTCTTGCAGTCCAAATGGCGGTAGCTGTGTTGTTTGACCCTAGGAAGTAATGGAGGATTTGCCTGCGCCCCCGAAATACCCATATGTGTGTCTCTCAAAGAATAGGGACGCTAGAGTTCAAGTGGTTAAGTGGTTAAGAATTGACATTGACAGGTCGGTGTTTTTGTGTGTGTGTCAGGCTGTGTGAGTGCAACATGTCTTGTGTTGTGTGAGCACATGTGTTTGTGCATCTGCGCTGATGTGTGTGTGTGTTCCACATAACATGACCGTGTGTTCGTGCGAGGCGCAAATGAAACCTGTCTGTGCACGGGGCCCGAGGTAACAAATCTACCTGGGCGTTTTACAAGACACCCCTTTTCTGTTAAGATCCATTCAGCCAAAGCTAAAGAATCCATTCCCCCTGTCCTTTTACGGCCCATGGATCTCACTCTCTCTTTTTTTGTTCCGTCCCGGTGAGTTACAACCTGGACCTTGATCACACCCCTGTGAGCACCGGTACTGGTCACCGCGCACTCACACACACACACACACACACACACACACACACACACACACACACACACACACACACACACACACACACACACACACACACACACACACACACACACAGAGGCCCGGGCGGGCCTGAGCCCTGGACGGCTGTAAATCATCTTTTATGAGCCGGGACCTGATGAAACCATTTCCCCGGACACCTTGTTTTTTTTGCCATATGGCAGCGTGTTGGTTTATTTCTCCACAGCCCGCTGCCTTTTATGTGTCTGTCTCCCTGCTCTGACAAGGACCACAGAGGAGGAAGCCATGGTCCCTCTTCTATCTCCCCCCTCCCTCTCCTTCCCTCTCCCATCTCTTTCTCTCTCTCTCTCTTGCTCTCTCTCGCTATCTCTATTGCGTGATCCTTCTCTTTGTCCCCATCTCACACTTTTCTCTATAGAGTGTAAAAGTCCTGACGTGACTCGTTCATCCCCTGGGTCGCGGAAGTAATTTCTCTATGGAGAATAACATTGGGTCATCTTAGAATCGTCTCATATAAGAATTGTGGTCCAAAAATAAACAAACTGTCTCTGCGATATTGTCAGGGAGGTGGCTCTTTATCGTTTATGATAGTCAGTCGCTCATATTTGATAGTCTGTTTCTGGCGAAAATGTAGCTAATTAGCTCTCATCTCTTCTGTTCATTTGTCTTCGTCTATATGACATACCTGTCCACATGTGACAATATTATTAAAAAAAGTCTTAACCACTTAATAACCTATTGTTTTTAACCTCTTAAAACCCTGTAGTCTTAGAGAACTGGACTTGAGTTAGAACTGTACTTGACCACTTTTCCCGTCTACACCAAATATTTTCGGCAATTTTTTTCACCAAAATATGGACACTGATGTGCAAGTGGTTAAATGTGCAAAAAAAAAAACAGAGAGCTTGTATATCTGCTATTTTCAAAATTTTACCTCGAATGACCAAAAAAGGGACACCATGAGGGTTTAAGTTAACTATCTCAAGACAATCTCAAGACAATGCTTGGCTACACACATAGATTTCTGCCATCCATGTTTAGCCAATAGCCACAGTATACAGTATAGTATGTCCATAGTTTGAGCTTTGAGAGGTATGGGGAATTTCTGCCTTCTACTGTAATCTTATCTGTAGCCTATCTATCATTAGCCATGTTTCTGTCCAAGTCAGTTGATGCAAATAATGATGCTCATGAACAAATCCTCAGTAATCCTCAGTAATAAGGTTTATGTTCGCTTGAGGTGGAAAAGCTCTTTTCCTGCTGGCACCTTGACAGAGAGGGGGGGAAACAGATCACAGATTTGCTTTGTTTTTCTATGTAAATTGTGTTCTGCCTTCAGCCCAAGTGATGGAAGGACAAAATGAATATTTGTTTTTGGCATTTTTAAAGTGCTGTCAAAGGTGTGAATGGGGTGACTACTACCGACTTGTTTGCACGCTGCTGGGTAATTTACAAAAGAATTCCCTTATCTTTTTAGGATGATGGGTGATAGCTGATTTAAGCAGTCACACTTGGCCTGAGTCAAAATAATTAGACTTGAGCTGGGTGTGATGACACATCCGTTGTGCATCGAGCTAAATAATACACACAGGAGGATGAAGGCAGGATTACACATTCAAAACGGGAGTAGCCAACGCATACCAATGCATCAAATGCGTCATGGAAATCAGTTTAACTACTTTAACCCTATTTTACACTTTGGCTATTCAAAAATAGCTGATCTACAAGTTCACAACGCACAACACATTGTTTGTTTGTATTGTATCTGTATTTTTTCTGCTAACATTTTAACAACACAAATTTCATGGGGGTCCCTGGCAGAAAATCCTTTCAAATGGGCGTCCGCGGTCAATTTGGGGGTTCTTGACATGAAACATGTTTCAGAACCACTGCCCTAAATCAGCCATCCATCCCCCCCACACACACACTGAACAGAGAGTGAACAAAAGAAACTAAACGGGCTCGATAGGAGTGGACAGGCAACAGCAGGGTTTCCATTCAGAGTCTTTATTTCCAGCGCAACAAGATAACACAAACTCAGCTGCTCGGTATAATCTCAAAGTAGTTATCCCCACATGACAATAAAGACTAAAAACCAGAGCAGATTAATCATGTTGTCAGGACAGAGGCTCTTTGTCCCTCTATTGAGTGTGTGTGTGGCATATTTGTCCCGTGTGCATTGATTAGCGACACACAACAAGTATGTCACCACACAGAGCCATGTGAAAGAGCGAGTGGCAACAACAGAGGTCCAACATTCTTGATCGTCTCGTGATTCACGAATTGTAGACCTATAGATGCTTACAGTTACATGTTAAATTGATTCAGATGTGTGGATAATACACATTCTGATTCTTTAAATGTCTTACCTTTTAAAAGTGAATCACAAACGGTCTATTCTACTGCAACTCAACTGTGCTGCTTACAGCATGTGACCGCATTTGAAGAACGCTGTGTTTTTAAACACTTTAGGATTTTCTTCAGGTTAAAACTTATTTTTTATGAAAAGGTTAAAGCACTATTCTGATAGTAATCATTGCTATAAAGTGTTTGTTCAGTCACAGGGATCTCTCTGTCTCTACAGCTCTTTAGTAAACAGAAAATACATTTTCAGGTAGGTGACAAAAGTTCAGCCAATCAGGAGAGAGAACCCATTTATCTTATATAGTGTTCCAGTTCCAATTTTGTCTGTTTTTCTTAGTGTCATCACTTCCAATTGCACTTGTTTAATCTGTAACAAAACAAAATAATGTAATTGTATGGGGGTCCCTGGCACAACATATTTTCAGATGGCCGTCTGTGACCAGATACACATTCATTTGACATGAAAATGTTTGAGAACCACCGCCTCTGGTCACATCCAGCCCAGAGTCTAATTAGCTTTTATCCATCTCATCTATTTGAGAAATGCTCTCTCTCTCTCTCTCTCTCTCTCTCTCTCTCTCTCTCTCTCTCTCTCTCTCTCTCTCTCTCTCTCTCTCTCTCTCTCTCTCTCTCTCTCTCTCTCTCTCTCTCTCCCCGCAGAAAGTTACAGAGTGTGGTGCTTGATTTATCTCATGTGGCAAGTGAGGCCTGTGACCTCTGCAGCTCATTATGTGTCCACAAAGATAAGTCCAACGCCCGTCAACTTACTTCAAAATGTCTGCAAACACTTCTGCGTTTCCTCATGTCTCTCGTCCATGGCACACTCCCCCCCCCCCCCTCTCTCTCTCTCTCTCTCTCTTCTGCACCCTCCAACATCTACTCATCCCTCAATCACACATCCACTCTAATTTCAGTTTTAGCTGTCAGTGAATCCCCTTTCAGTTTGCTGTAGAGTGTGTGTGTGTGTGTGTGTGTGTGTGTGTGTGTGTGTGTGTGTGTGTGTGTGTGTGTGTGTGTGTGTGTGTGTGTGTGTGTGTGTGTGTGTGTGTGTGTGTGTGTGTGTGTGTGTGTGTGTGTGTGTGTGTGTGTGTGTGTGTGTGTGTGTGTGCTGGTGCATGTATTTGTGTATTTGATGCACATACTGCGTGCGTGCGCACGTCAGCGAGCGCATAGAGTTGATAGAACAGGAGCGAGAAGAGACATAGTGCCGAAGAAAGAGGAGAGAGGGAGTGAAAAGACAAGCTGTAATGAGGGAGAGACTGAGAGAGAGAGAGGGAGAGGGAGGGAGGGAGGCTTTAATTAGGGATAGAGCAAGAAAAATGAAGAATGGAGGGGATTGAAAGATAAGCCAGAGCAGGAGAGAGAGAGTGATAGAGAGAGGTCCATACAGAGCCTTCAGCATTATCTTCACTTCACAACATGTTCTTCAGGAGGACGTGTTGAGCCTCATTTATGCTTCTTCGCAAGACGGTGTTGTGTGAAAAATGGCCGACCTAGGGCGGACTCACACGTGCACGACAGTCAACTCGTCTGGAACGCAAGCCGGAACGTGCAGAGTTTCCGGTGTGTAGTTTTGTTTGACTTGTGTTGGACTGTTGGCTCACTGACAGAAAACTACAAGACAAAATGGCTGCCAAAGAACCAGACAAATAATTCAAGGAATTCAATACGATGGCGCCCACAAGGCGTCGCGGCTTAAATTCCAATGGAGAAGCGGGGGTGGAGCGTCCAGGTTGTAGGCACTGCAGCAGTCCATGTGTGTGATAAGCGTTGGGTTCTTTGGCAGCCATTTTGGCTTGTAGAATCCGAATCAGCTTTATTGTCACATCACAGGTTTACAGAAGTAAAAAAGTGGGTGAAATTTGTTTATATGCATAGAAAGGGAAGAAGAAGGGGGGCCAATTGTGTGAGCATAGCAGCAGATGTATACTGTACCTGATATACTATGGACGTTAGTTTAGGTGCGAAAAAAACACAAAAAATCTAAAGTCAGTGCGATGTACATGTGCAAAATGTCAGCGTTTGTCGACCGCATAATCCACATAAGGTCAATTGACATATTATATTAAGTAGGTCCATGAGGAAGAGCACTTTTCACTTGTTCTTGGTATAATCGACAGGTAGGTCCAAGGAAGACCACAAGTCTAAGTACAGCCTGATGACAGGCGGTTGTAGGGGTCGTTGTAGGGGTTTGAACAGTTTGTGGCTGTGGTGCTTGTTCTTGATGATGCGCTGGGCTTTGACTACACACCGCTTTTTGTGCAGTTCCTGGAGCGTGGGGAGCTCTCCTCCCATTATGAGCCCTGTCGATCGCACCACTCGCTCTAGGTTTGTCTTTTCTCGGGCAGTACAGTTTCAATACCAGGCCGCATCACGCCTTCAACTGAGTAGTACAGTACAGGATGCGGTGTCCTTCTCCGAACATCTTCAGGCGTAGTTTTTGCAGTTTTCTTTTAGGCAGCCTACAGTCCAACACAAGTCAAAAGAGCTACACACTGGAAACCAGCGCGCCGCAAGGTAACATGGGAAATGGATGCGTCTGACGATCCGTCAGCGTTCCGTCTCGCGATTCAGAGACGTTGCCTGTCGTTTATGTGTGAGTCCGGCGTAGGCCGGCTATTTTCAGCACTCGACACCGCCGTGCGACTAAGTATAAATCGGGCTTTAGAATGGAGATAATAGAGATGGGGAGAGAGAGAGAGAGAATAGAGATCAGAGAGGGGGGTAGGGGGTCACTGATAAGATGGAGTGCTTGCCTGAGGACGGACCAGAGAAAAGGGTGATAAAATAAGAAAGAACAGTGGAGGAGGAACGATGGATTGGAATATGGACTGGAAGCTCTATTGTACAGTGCAAAATCCTCAGTCTTTATTTAACTCGGAGAGAAGGCATCAAAATGTGTTAAATTGATGTGAGGATTTTGCGGTGTATTGTCCTGTTCAGTTTTTAGATCTACCATTAGCGAGGCCAAAGACACGTCTTCCATGCGCGGCAGCGTTTTGTTGCCATTTTGTTGAAAACAAAAATACTTAGAAAAAGATAAATGAGTGACATTCCAGTACGATGAAGTAGGGCATTGATTTATGAAAAAACCTAACGATTAAATCTGGAGATAGAAGGTTTCTGCCCAGAAGGCAAGTATTTGCTCTATTCATCGAGGTTGTGAAGATGGTGTGTGGACATGGTTGTATTTTAATCTATACTGTTCTGTTCTATTATCTTAGATTCTGTTCTGTTTTCACATTACTACGTTTCTCTTCTCTGCTCTTCAGACCAATGCAGAGAAAGAGAGGACTTCATATCAGGATGGAGAGGATTGGCAGACTAAAAGTAGTGTTAAAAAAAGAAAAGAAAAAAAAAGACGGGCATGGGTAAAACGACAGACAGTGAATAGAGAGATGGGGAGAGAGGGGGAGAGAAGGAGAGGGAGGAAGAGTGAGAAGATGGATGGAACATGTTGTGCAGAGATAGATGGAGAGAGAGAGGAAGAGCCAGAGAGAGAAAAGAGTTTAATTTGCCAGCAGCTCCCTGTGACATTGACCCAGGGCTGTAAAATAATAGTGCTCTGCCTCTTTTCTCTCCCTCTCATTTCCTCCTCCCCCTTCCTTGCTCTCTCCCCCCTTCTACTTTTCTCTTCCCTTCCTCCTTTCCTCCCTCTTTCTCTCAACCAACCCTTTCTCTCTCCATCCCTCCCCCCTTCGTGCTGTCTCCCATTGAGGGGAGGATGAGAGGTTGTGTGTGAAGTGATCGACGCAGCAGAGACACAGAACTCAAGTTCCTTTGAGGGCTTTTCATCTGGGCCTTAGGGAAGAGAAGGAGGGGAGGGGGGAGGGGTTGATTGTGAGCAGTGGTGGTACGAAGTACTACGGATTTTTTTTTGTGAGCTTGTAGATCGACTATTTTTGCCGAAGAGGTTTGGTGTAGATGGAAAGAGTGCAGTTGTAACTCAAGTCCAGTTCTCTGAGACAAGAGGGGTTCAAGTGCCATACTATACAAATAATATGTTACAAGTAAAATGCCTGTATTCATATTTTTACTTGATTGACAAAATACTGGCATCAAAATATACTTGGAAGTACTGCAGGAAAATTACACTTTTTGTACTTATTCGTAAACTTATTTTCCTTCTTTTTGAAAATAGCTGAGTAGCCGAAGGAGTGAGTGGAGGGGAGGGCGAGGCTGAGGGACGCCAATGAGGGAAGTTGAGCCAAGTTTTCCCAAATCTATGCAGGGTGCTGCATTAACTGTCCTTCATCACTCACACTAGAAACCTGTGAACTGAAACGGCCTGCTCAGCAGTTCAGAAACCAAGCTATGCTGATAATCATGGGTGGGGGGGGACTCAGGAGATCTGACACCCCAGATCTTATGGAGCTAGAGACTTGGGATGAGACGGAACGTGGAGCTGTGGGTTTTGGCTCTACTGGGCGTAACTGGTTTCAAATGTTAAGGTAGCTCTCCACTACTACAGATTACTACAGACGGGAAGGTGTGAAAAAAAAGTTGCTGAGCGCACCTGAGAGCCGACACTGACAGAGGAGGGCTTTCTATGGTGTCCTGCACGATCCATACTGAATCTCTCTGCTCTGAGGTTTGTTTGCCCCCCTTGTAGTTTGTTTAACATCTAGTCTCTTGTCTTGTCCTGTGTTTGTATGGCCAATATTAGTCTGTCCACTGTCACTGAGACAAATTACACTTATTGAATTTGGCACTATAGGACTGGTTCCTGGATCTTCACTGTAATTCGCCAATGTTATGTTTACTTCCAGTTGAGCAGCCCGCATAATGCAAGTGTGTGTTTGTGTGTGTATTCGTGCGTGCCTGCAGTGTGTACCACAGGTTTGTTTGGCAGACAGAAAGGGAACACAAAGAGAGACGGAGAGAGAGCGACAAGCACAGAAAAAAGGAGAGAGAAGACTGACAGATGAATAGAGAGGAATGATGTGGTGTAATTAGAACTTAGAAATGCTCCTCTCATTCTGTTCTATGCCCTGCATTCTGTAATTGAAGAGTGCGTGCGTGCGTGTGTGCGTGCGTGCGTGAGTGCGTGCGTGCGTGCGTGCGTGTAACAGCAGTGTTGCCAATTGTGCTTGTTTTTCTGTACAGTTGCTTGTAAATATTGGTAGTTGTGGGTTGCGTTTTTATTTTGATTTGTTATTTAGGCTTCCTCCCTAGTGTTGCTTAAACCAGTAGTTTTCAAACATTTTCATGCCTGCTGACCCCCAAATTAATATGCATTTGTCTGCGGACCCCCATCTGAAAATATTTTGGGAATGCCACAAGATTTCTGTTGTTAAAAATGTTAACAACACAAATCTTGTATGGGGTTCCCTGGCAAGATATTTTGGGAAATAGCCGATCTACAAGCTCACAGCGTGTGGCAACGGCTTGTTTTCGTAGGCCTGGCCGCTTGTTTCTCTCGCAAAATCTGGCAACACTGTTTAACAGCGATTATTGCAACAACATCGGCAGGCTTCACTAACAAGACAGGGTGACTGTGCATTAACTTAAACCGTATACTTTGTTGACAGGGGTCCCCCAGGGGGCCTACCTCACACCAATTGTCTTCGTCAATGATAGCCGATCTACAAGCTCACAACGCGCCGCATTGTGGGCTTGTAGATCAGCTATTTTCATGATTTACCATGATTATTGGCATGACTGATTGCGGTCCACAAGCATCACTGACGTCTCATTGGTGGACTATGTGGACAGTTCAGAAAGAAACCTTCCTACCAATGACATGATCATCGTGACTGGTATAGGCAGGTTTCTGAACTAGAGTCCACATGCAGCCCTCCTCTGTGATGCCATCTTATAATGAGCGTTAGGTGAAGACCAATTATATGAAAACGGCTCGTTGAAAACGGGTGAAGTGGTCCATTGAAGTGGTCCATTAAGTACTTCTTCTACCACCGTGCGTTGGTGTTGTGTCTGAGTGTCTCGCAGACTGATGCCAAAGGCTCTTAATCCATTCAATCCGGGAACGCATCTGTGTCATTTTAAGATATATTTGGCTATTCAAAAATAGCAGATATACAAGCTCATGCTATGAGCTTTTCTTTTTTATCGTGAAAATATGTGCATATCTTTGCTTTACTCAAATCTTTGCTTCTGTGGATTCTACAAATGTCTTCTAAATCCTATTTTTTGGGGGGAAAAACTTGTGTTTATGTTGCTATAATCAGTGGTTCTCAAAACGTTTTCATATCAAGGACCTCCCTAAATGATGAATGAATCTAAAATGACACTGATGCGTTCCCAGATTGAATGGATTAACAGGCTTCTAAAGAGAGCGATGGTGGTGGTGTTGGCTCATTTGCGAAGCAAAGACTGGGAATCTGGGTTAGTTAGCTTTCCATTTCTTCAACACCACACACATTAGTGACTTGGCTCGGCTGGAGGGCCAGTCCTCCACACGTCATGGTCTTCTCCTCTAGCACCGTGACAGATCCATCTGCTCCGTAGCAGAGACTCTGTGGTGGCTGTCAGTTCATCCAGAGGGCCTACAACGTTGGTGTCAGCATGTTCAGTGCTATAGCCCAGTGGTCCTCAACCTGTGGGTCGGGACCCCCGGGGGAGTCCCCATATGATTATCTTTTTCTTTGGGGGGGGGTCCCCAGTTGACAGTAAAGTGGCAACCTAAGGTATTTTAATAACTTTTTAATACCTAATAAATGATAAAGAAGGAAAAGAAATAGACCATTACTGCATTAAAAGTAATCAACAAACTATACAATAAAAACTGTCAAACATTGGCCAAATTGTCAAATAATATAAGGAGGCAAAAATTATAATAATATAAATAAATAATATATTTTTTCATAATTTTTGCCTCCTCACATTATTTTATTTTCACAATTTTTGCTTCCTTATATTATTTGACAATTCGGCCAATATTGTATTTTCACAATATTCAACTGTGGAACCGAGTCAAACCTAAATTGAATGCTTCAACTCCTACATTCCAAGTGCTTATCAGGGTGGGGGGTCCCCAGTTCAAATACGATTATTTTGGGGAGGTCACAGCCTGAAAATGTTGAGAACCTAGCCGAGTAGTGGAAACAAGGTAAATTATGCTGTAAGTGGTTTGCATTTGTGACCCAGCGTGACAAACGGTATAGGGGCCAGAGTGGAACAAGATTATTATAGTTTTGCATTTGTCATTTAGTTTTATTTTTTGTATTTCCTTTTGTTTTTGTTTTCAATTTCAGTTTATTTTATTTTATTTTTTTTTAAACGTGTGTGCTAGTTTAGGTTTTATTATTTTTTGCGGGTTTTAGTTATCTGTTTTTTTAATTAGTTTATATATTTTTTATTGTAATATTGATTAGCCAGGGGACAGATTCAACAAGATAAAGACAATGGCAAAAACATTGCCGATCTGCAAGCTTGGACTAAAACTAAGGATGTTTTCCTATGATTTTATGTAGTTTAAAATTGTATTTCATTTGTTCCATATCATGGCATTTCCACAATATTTTCCCAAATAAAATAAACTATTCTAACATATTCTCACACACAGTATTCTTGACAGATGTGTGCCTAACGTGCATTAACTGCATGCCTGTAGCTCACACGTGTGATGATATATAGTGACAATTTGCAGCTAATCTTTATTACGTGTGAGCCTATTGTTACATCCTTCTCTCTTTAAACAGCTCTTGACCTTTCCAACTAATGGAGCAGAAAATGGCGTTCATGGTCCCTCTTTTACTGCGACGGGGCATTTGCCTCTCCTTTTTTATTGTCAGTTGACATTTGGCTGTGTCACGTCTCCTCTGCTTGGCGGGCCAGGCTTAGCGGCGCAGGTGACGGGCATGGAGAGCGGTGACAAGTGGCTCCGCTGTGCAAAGGGGGATTATTTTTTATCTCCATTTGACTTGTTTCATGCACATTTCATGGTGTATGAAATGGCATTGGTCACCTTGCCTCCTCGTGCCCCCCTCCTCCCCTCAAGAACACTGTGTCCTGTTGGAATTTGGTTCACAGAAATGACCTCATGGCCGCGACATACATATGCAAAGCCTTGAGCTGCGTTTGCGTGTGCTTGTGTGTGTGTGTGTGTGTGTGTGTGTGTGTGTGTGTGTGTGTCTGAATTACTATACATCTGAGGACCAAATGTCCCCACAAGTATAGTAGAACGGGATCAATAGACATTAGAGTTAGGTTACAACAATTAGGAAAATATTCAGGTTGGGCATTTAGGGGTTAGGTTTAGGGGTGTGGGGGATGGAGTTCTGCTTGATTTATACTTAATTGTGCGTCAGCGTTGCACACCGAAAATAGCAGAACGTGTACGTTCGCAATGTGTCGCAGCGGGACACAGGCGTGCAGCAAAGTATCCAGTAATCTGTATGAGGACAAAAAGACAAATTCTGCTAACAGCAGAATGTGACAGTACCACTGCCTGTACATGTAGTGGTGGTGTTACCTGTAATAAACACAGAAGTGCCCGGTAGGAGGAGGACTAAGAAAGGAGAGGAGCCAAACCAAGTTCCTGTTTTCTACACAAAAAAAGGAGGTGGTGCCCCCAGAGGAAAAAACAAAGAACCGAATGCATTCCCAGATTGAGTATATACAGTAACTCAGGCTTGAGGGTCAGGGTTAAAATGGAATTTATACAATTGTCGTCCTCATTTTATGTCCTCACAAGAATAGCAATCTGAACTGTGTGTGTGTGTGTGTGTGTGTGTGTGTGTGTGTGTGTGTGTGTGTGTGTGTGTGTGTGTGTGTGTGTGTGTGTGTGCGTGCGTGCGTGCGTGCGTGCGTGCGTGCGCGCACTGGAACAGGAACATGGCATCAATCCTTACAGCACATTCATGAGTGCACTCAGCCTCAGAAGAACGTCTCAAGACCTGTTGAAATCAGTCCATTACGCACACACACACACACACACACACACACACACTTAACTGTGTGGGATAAGGCTGAGCGAGTTAACGAACATGCTTATTGAGCTCTATCATGGTTTTCTATGGTCTGCTGCTGCAGAAGTCTGTGCTCCCCACCTATAGCTACAGTATATGACCATTCCTCTTTTATGACCTCATTAATATGAGCTGTTAAATTAATATGCTAATGGAGTCATGAAAAGAAGAGACCCCAAAATCACCTTGTGTTACTGAGCTGCACTTCAGGACCCTTCCTAGGGTCTGATGATGTGGGCAGAGTGGCTAGGTTATACACTTAAATCTTAGATATTTCAAATTAGGCTTTAATATTCTATTGTTTAGGTATTAGACTTTGTAGGTACGTGGGTTTTTAGTTGGGTTTAAACTAGGTATGGTATTCTTAAAATTATGTGTATATATACTGTATATATATATGATTTGCACAAATGTTCAAGATCTTTCAAAAATAGCAGCTCTACAAGCTCATAGAGCCTCGCTATGAGCTTCTGTTGAAGCATATTTTCCAGGAAGAGAGAGACTGTGGTTTCTATTTGCTTGGAATCCCTGTTGATGATATCATTGGTAGACAGGTTTCTGATCTGTCCATAGTCCACCAATGAGACGCGGAGTGAGTAAATTGTGCCTTCTTATAATGAGCATTAGTGAGGACCAACTATACGAAGACAGAAAATTGGTGAATTGTCCCTTGAACTAGAACATGGACCTTCCTCATTAATGGACATTAGAAAAAGCTGAGTGATGGGGACTCTGGGGGAGGCACAGGAGGAGGCTACAAGATCAGATGACCACTCAGTCTAATCAATAGCCATGTTTTTGTTTAGTCTTTACAGAAATATAAAAGGGTTGTGTTTTCTTGGGGAGCACTCCGTTCATTCATTCTTATGGCCGCTGGGGATATGTTTCCCCCCCCTGCTTCTGTGTGATTGATTTAAATACATGAAACCTGTTATGCAGAAATGTGCCTCAAATTCACTCTTAAAAAAAAAAACTCATTCCTTTCAGTTTGATTTATGTGGCTGCCAGTGGAACACTTTTTTTTTTTCTTCATTTTTTTCATGGCTCTCTTAAAATAGTCGGCATTGTCAAAATATCTTAATAGGCTCTATGCACAGCAGCCATATTGGGAATGAATTGGGCCCCTTCCTTACTTCCTTCACTGGTGTTACCAATAATACTAATTAAGGCCCTGTTCCATTTAGTGTGGCATAGTGGTTGTCTTATTTTCAAGGACCCCCATAACTCTGAGAGTGTACAAATGGAACCAAATGGACCCTCACGGGTCCATTTGGTTCCATTTGTACACTCTCAGAGTTATACACCCACCACAAGGGGCCATTTGGGAACCAAAATGGAGTGTTTCTAGTGAGCCCAAAATGGAGTGTTTCTAGTGAGCCAACATGCACGATATCAGCACCCCCGGCCAGAATGGAACAGAGCCTTCATTAGTATCATTGGTAACACCTGTGAATGAAGTAAGAAGAGGCCCAATTTCTTTCCAATATGGCTGCTGTGCATAGAGCCTATTCAGTTTTAAAATGAAAGTTGATTGCGGTGCAGTGGCTCAGGAGGCAGAGCGGCTGCTTGGGAATTGGGAATGTTGCTGGTTTCGATCCCTCCTCCTGGCTTTTTGCCGGTCAGATGTCCTTGAGCAAGACACTGAACCCGTAACCGCTCCCGATGAGCAGGTTGGTGCCTTGCCTTCCTCTGCTTGTTGGTGTGTGAATGGGTGAAAGTAATGCACATTGTGATGCGTTTTGGAGAAAGGCGACGGCGCGCTACATCAGTGGTTTTCTACCCTTTTCATATCAAGGTCCATTATTTATTTGGTATTTGAGCCACAAAACCCAAAACGTAGAATATTTTGTTATCGTTGGATATGATTTTGTCCACAATTCCATGCTGTATTGATGTGGTAACATAGGAGAGATAACAGGCAAACGTTGATCAAAATAACAATTCTTGAATTACGTAATGCAGATGTTTAACAACAATTTAACTCTTGAGAGCTAAATATCTACCTTTATAAGGGTCCATTTGGTTACCAACTCTCCATCATATAGCTGGGGACCACCTGGAACCCCCCCTCAGGGACCACTGGTGGTCCCCAGACCACTGGTTGAGAACCACTGCACTACATGAATACACCGACCGTTTATCTTTTTTATCTCTCTGGATATCATTGATATGATTCGAATAGTCAGACTCAGATCTGATGGTGACTTGACCTTGTAAATTACAGTTGAATAGTAGAAGAGGTACTTTTGGCACAGTTTCTGAATTGTACAGTATCTTTTTTGGAATTGAATGGGCCCACGTTGCCAGAAGCTCTTTAAGTCCTCTACCCTGACCTTTGTAGAATCACCAGACAATGGGAGGTCTATTCATTTTCTTTCTTCTCATTGTGGCTCTTTCCTCCAAATTACCATTTGACATTTCGTTGCTGTCGGACCGAAACCTCTTATCTCCATATTCTAACTTTTTGTGTTTTTTTTCATAAATCAATGGCCTATACTTGATCATACTACAGCGTCACTCGTACAGTATCAAAAGTAGCCGATCCACAAGCTCGAAACGTGGCACGAAACGCAGTGCGAAGCGACGCGTTCAGAGCTTGTCGATCTGCTACTTTTGCTGCTTTTGAATTTGAATCCTGAAAAGTAAAAGTTTTGGACATATGAGGTTTCCACCTGACAGAGACGATTGGCTGCTGCCCCGGTATGCCCTGTGTTGGAACACTGGACAGGATTAAGCACTGCAGACAGATATAAAACCAGGACCACAAGTTTGCATGAGAGAAAAGCACTGCTTAATAACCACTTAAGCTCTATTTAAAAAAAAAAAAGCAAATTTGCATACAAACATTGTTTGTTTGCTATCAATAGCTTAATAGCTTTATATACTGTCTCTTGCAATTAAATCATTTTAATAAAACAACACATTTTCAGAGTCCAGTCGAGCTATGGGGACGTGTGGTCACTGAGGCGTGTTACGAGCCGCATGTTGCATATAGCCTGATAATGCTGTTATCTGGTTTGTTTGTTTACTCATATAGAGTAAACAGTGTATGGCTCTGAGCCACTATGGAACGGATATCAGAGGTGTTGATTAATTCTGATGGTATGGATGTATAACATAAACACTGTTGACTGTGTGGTCAACAACAACATAATGGGGAAACTCGTTTACTTGGAAAATCTAAGTAGCCTAAAGCATTTCCTATTATGCTAATGTCAGTGTTTGTGCTGATAAACTGTACAGTAATTAGTTTATGTTTTATTTTTTTTACAGGCAGTGGGGGAGTCCAGTTATTTATCAGAACAGACAGAGGTCACACAAGGTGGGATTTAATCCTATATATCAGTTTAGGGGTGGGTTTGTGTCCACACAGAGACGGAAGGGTTAACGCCACCACTGACCGGGAGGGACACCGATGGTTTTTAATCACATTATGAAAGCATCTCTGCATCCAAAATGCTAAATAGCTGCATGGGGCCATGGACACTTCCAGGACTACAGCAGGAGTCCAGCTAGGATGACGTGTGGGTTCTCAACCTTTTCTGGACCAGGGCCCACTTGAAAGTCTCCAAAGCGTTCACCGCCCACCCATCAGATGGGTGGTCCGTGTGTGCATTTTCACTGCAATGTTTATTTATTTATTTAAGCAAAATGATGTATTTTTTGGGGGCTTTTTATGCCTTTATTGGTAGTGAAGTGTGTTAGACAGGAAACGGGGGAGAGAGATGGGGAATGACACGCAGCAAAGGCCGTCGGGAACGGGACTTGAACCTGCCACACGCTGTCAGGCTACATTGTAGCCTAGGTGCCCGGACCGCTATGCCAGCGGTCCGGGCCGAGCAATGTTTATTTTGATGATCAATCAATCGTGGTCCGGCTTTGATCAAGCTAACATACTGTAGTATCATTTCCTATTTATCTACAGGATATATCTCAATGAAAACACATTTTTCAAGCTATTAAATAACAAGTACATGACGTTTTAATATTATTATTATCATAGTGTTTTGCCAATTATTTGGGGGCCCACTTGCAATATCCTCACAGGCCCACAGGTTGAGAATAGCTGGGTTTAGTGCTTGTTATTTTTTGCCATGTGACCAATCCTAACCTTTCCGTTTTCCTCTGCTAATCTTTCAGTTTGGTATTGCATCTGTTTTTCCCCTAACCAAGAGAATGACAATAGAAGTGTCTGCCAGGGCCATATTACAGTATACGTCATTTCAGTAGTGATGAGAAAAGGAATGTGATGATGGCAGAGGATGTCCTTGTCACTTGGCAGCGGGACTCTGTACCCTTGTCATCATGGGCAGTGTGACCCAGCACAATCCTGCTCCTGGAAAGCAATGAAGCTACTGGCAGCATTCCATCATACGCACGAACACACACACACACACACACACACACACGCACACGCACACGCACACGCACACACGCGCGCACTCTCTCTCTCTCTTGCTCTTGCTGCTCGCTCGCTCGCACGCACCCACCCGCACACGCCGGCACGCCCGCACACAAACAACTGTGTACTGTATTTCAGGCAGCTATCCAGGGCAACTAGGCAACAAGAATCTACCCAATGTATGATACTGAAGGATCTCTTCTCTCTCTCTCTCTCTCTCTCTCTCTCTCTCTCTCTCTCTCTCTCTCTCTCTCTCTCTCTCTCTCTCTCTCTGCTTCTCAGTCCTGTGGTGGTCTGCCGCCTCTTTGCCTGGCCTACTTGTTGTTAACTAGTTGTACGAACTCTTGTTTTATTTTTGTATTGTTTTATTGGATCTTGTTTAGTCGATACACTTATTTGTTTTAGCTCGTGCTCATTTGATTTTGCCATTTTTTGTCTCATCTGTTTAAGAAAGTAGGTAGCTGATATATTGCACTTTTACCTTAGCGCTAGGTATACTCTTGGTTGCTTGTTTTTGCAGGAAATGTACTTAAAACTTCTGGTGATTAGTAGTTTTCGTTCCCTACCTATGTTGAATACACTTATTGTAAGTCGCTTTGGATAAAAGCGTCTGCTAAATGACCGTAATGTAATGTAAATGTAATGTAAGGGTTCTGTAGGGATGCAGTTATGAGGCAGTTATAATGGTTAGTAAGGGCTCTGTATAGATGCTCTTAAAAAGGAAGTTATAGTGGGTTGTAAGAGATCTGAATGGATGCAGTTTTAAGGCAGTTATAACTGCCTTATAACTGCATCTATTCACAGAACCCTTATTACCCATTATAATGGGTGGTCTTATTGAACCTAATTATTCAAAAGAACGTGTGAGCTCACGGTGAACCAGACACAGTGTGCACCTTGCCACCTTCACACCTTCACTCATTTGTGTTCAGCCTTCATCTGTGTGCACACAATGTTCTGCATCATACACCAGTAGTTTATTTGCAGGTGTGTTTATTTGTGCTCGTTAGTGTGAATATGTGGATGTACTGCAGGGTTTTTGTACAGCGACAATATAGTGTGTGTGTGTGTGTGTGTGTCTTTGGGGAGTCTTTTGGGGGTGAGAGGAGGAGAGACAGGGATATTTGCAAGTGTGAAACCACCCGTCTGCACATACATACATACTGTACATACACGTGTATCATTAATTACATTTGTTTTCTGTCTCCTGACCTTAACCTTAATGTAACCTCATTTCTAATGTCTCGTCATAAAACCTAACCCCTAACCGTAACCTAACTATATTTGTAACCTGGCCTCACTTTAACCTGATTCTAAATCTATAACTCTAACGTTAAACTGCTCCCTTTGAGCCTGAACACCAGTGAAGAGGGTCCTCACAAAGATAGAACCAGATAAAACAAGAACACACACACACACACACACACACACACACACACACACACACACACACACACACACACACACACACACACACACACAGCGCTGATTTCCTGCCAGCAGACAACATCATGCTGCAAATAAAAGATAATGGAGGCCAAATAAACAGTGATTACACTGTGACCACTCAAACTCAACAGCCCCAGTACTCCACCAAACTCGCACACACACTCGCACACACACACACACACACACACACACACACACACACACACACACACACACACACACACACACACACACACACACACACACACACGTATCTTTAAGGCTGATTTATACTTAGTTGTGCATGGTTGACACACACCGCAAATAGATGATCTGTAAGCTCACAGCGGGCTGCATCGTGGCGCATTGTAAGCTTGTAGATCAGCTATATTTCCAGTGTGCGACACCATTTAGCAAATAAGTATAAATCAGGCTTTACACAGGAGTGTAGCTGTAAGGACAGTCAAAGTGCTGTGAGTCTGGGTTCTGGGAGGCGTAGAGGTCAAGCACTCCACAACTGCAGAGGTTCCGGGTTCGATTCCCAGCAGCCGTGCCAATCAACACCCCAGTGTTCATGGATAGGACACCGGCAGGGGTTTTGCTGCACTAGTGACTTGACTTCTGTTGGTCGTTTGGGTCACCTATATTGCAGCTATATAGTTTTTCAGAGGATATTGGAACGCTTGTTTTTTTTTTAATGCAACATCCAGCATAATGTAATGTTTTACAAAAAAATGCACAACATTTAAAATCACTTGACAACAAGGCGGGCACGGCGACAGCGAGGACTTGAGGCTCGTGAGGCGCTCGTGAGAAACGCTTCTTGTTCTTGTTGAAAATGTTGGTCAAATGTGTCAAAAACAAACATTGATATAGAATGACAGAGTTGTTAAGCCTTTGTCTTTTTTTAAATCCAGCTCTAAGCGCAGACGTAGCCCTTAGCAGCGTGTGCGCGTCAGAAGGCTATAATAGCAGAGGCCTAGCCAGCGCTTAGCCTAGCTGTAAATATACATGCCAATAGACAAATACATAAACACTCCATTATGTGTTAGTTAAGGGCTGAAATATATGGGGGCAATGAGGCATAGCAGTTTCTCTCTCCCCGAGTGTTTGAATTATTATACACACGCTAATGGGCAACACCTTCATTAGCACCCAGAATGAAATACATTTGTGTGTGTGCGGGTGTGCGTGTTTGTTGTTGGGGGGGATATCAGTCGTGATAATATTTCTGCTTTAATCGACTCGGTGTGTATCTTTGTGACTGGGCAGCAGTGGGTGTTTATGTGCTGCATGGGGGTCTGTTTAGTGCTATTGATCAGGGACAATCCAGCCCAATGAGTCACTCCAGACATCCTCACGTTATTATTTACTGCCTCCAATACAGCCACCGGTCATTATACACAGAGCAGTTTTTTTTTTTACTTAACGGACCACTTTACCCATTTTCAACCTATCTGTGCTGTTGGGCAGAAACCTCTCATCTCTGTGTTTAACTTTTTGTGTTATTTCGTAAATTGACGTCCTACTTGATCATCCTACAGCGTCACACAAAAGCATCAAAAGTAGCAGATCCACAAGCTTGAAATGTGGCGCGAAGCGACTTATGTTGAGCTTATAGATCTGCTACTTTTGCTACTTTTGAATTTGAATCCTGAAAAGTAACAGTTTTGGACATATGAGGTTTCCACCCGACAGAGACAATATAAATGGTCCTCACCATTTGTTTTGTTTGGTTTGTTTGTTTGGTTGGTTATTGTTGAATAGTTGAAGTACACAAATAGTGCTTAATTGAGTAGGCCTAATATGTAAAAAGTACAATATCTGCTTCAGAGATGTAGTGGAGTTTCAAGGGCCTTTTTTTCAACAAAAGAAAACGCATCTTAGGAATGATCCTATGACCCTTTAAAAGGAATGGACGGATGTGACGTCATCCCAAAAAAATGGCCGTGCATCCGTCCCAACGATGGGATCTTTAAAAAATATATCTCCAAATATATTTTTTTGTGGTCAAAACCAGCCCTTTTCGACGCGCGATCTCTCTGCAATGGCGGATCGTGATAGAACTGTTATTGTTACAGTCATTAGACGGGACCCTTGGCCATCGCCACTGATTAGCAGTTTGTGTGTGTGTGTGTGTGTGTGTGTGTGTGTGTGTGTGTGTGTGTGTGTGTGTGTGTGTGTGTGAGTATGTAAAGCCTACCAACATGCGTCTTTGCGTGCTCGAGTCAACCGGCATCTGTGTGCTGCCGTGGTGCACAAGTATAGCAATAAACCATAGCAAACCATCGCCACTGTGATTCCAAGTGCATTGAGTGTTCCCGTTAATGACGGTGGCTTATAATAAAACGCCGATAATTATTCCAGGCCCACATCTGTGTCTGTCCACGTTCACAGCCATAACGCCGCCTGGATGCGCTTTTGTGTGTGCTTGTCATTCTGATGGCGTTCAGACGCCATAAGCATATATCATTCATATTATTTTAATGTTTTATGCTTTTGCTTTTATTTTTTGCTTTGATGTTAAATTATTTGTACTTTTTCTGTAATTGTATTCTTGGTCTGCAAAGCACTTTGAGCTGCATTTCATGTCATGAGAGGTGCTATACACATAAAGTTTTATTATTATTATTATTATTATTATTATTATTATTATTAGATATACTGTATAACTAAAATCTAAAATGACACAGATGCTTTCCCGTATTGAATGGGTTAAATATGATGTCTGAAGTCCTTGAGCAACGCAACACACACACACACACACACACACACACACACACACACACACACACACACACACACACACACACACACACACACACACACACACACACACACACACTGCTGTATAAAGCCTGATTTGTACTTATTTGCGTGCCGGTGTCACGCCGCCGGAAATGGCAGATCTACAGTACAAGCTCACGCCCGCGGCGGCGAGACGCGGCGCATAAGGGTGTCTCCATAAATCCGCCGCAGTGTGTTTTGATTGGCTGTGTTTTACCGTGATGGATGTCCCATCCAGAACAAAGCTGGATAATGTACATTAAATCTCGCCGCTTGTCAGCCCGGCGAGTCCCATGTGACACTAAATTATCCTGCTTTTATTCTAGCCTTCCATCGCTTTTCTCCTCTAACTGAGTTTTACGAGCTGTGTTGGAAGAAGTACTTTTTTTTACTCAAGTAATAGCAGCCAATACCACTATGTATAAATGACTCTGTTTCGAGTAAAAGTCCTGCTTTCAATTTTGTTTGAGTGAAAACGTGTCGGGCAGAAACCTATCTCCATAAAAAAAAACACAAAATGTTAGAACATTATTCTAACATTTTGTGTTTTTTTGTAAATGAAAGCCCTACTTGATCACAGCGTCACACAAAAGCATCAAAAGCAGCAGATCCACAAGAGACGCGTTTCGAGCTTGTACTGTAGATCTGCTACTTTTGCTAATTTTTTTTTTATTTGATCCTGAAAAGTATCTTTGATTATGTTTTAAAGAGAACATTTTTCTCTGATCTGCGCTTCTGGGGGTCCCTGGCTGGAACAATATATTTTGAGATGGGGGTCCGCGGCCAAATACATATCATTTTGGGGGTCCTTCACATGGAAAGGTGGAGCGCCACTGATATAGCTACATACTGTGAGGAGCTTGTATATCTGCTATTTTTGAATAGCCAAAGAAATCTTGAAATGACACCGATGCGTTCCCGGATTGAATGGGTTAATATCAAACCCCTGAAATGGGTGCCGTGGCTTTGAAAAGGTTGAAAACCAACCTGGAAACACCAATAACGCCATCATGGCATCTTTCCATCAAGACACTGTAATTATGGTATATACAGTATACTGACAGTGGCAAAAGTTTAATTGAAAAATTCAAGAATTCGAACAAAAAACGGTATCAGCCGAGGTATTATTTAATGCAAATGGAGTGCCGGTGTGTCTCTGGATATAGTATTCACACTCAGGCAAAGCGCTAGCAGTCTATTACCTTCTAGACTGGAGCGCTGACCTAATTCTTCCCTGTCTCCAATGTGTCACTAGGTCCAGGACCACCCCCCCCATCCCTCCTCCACTCCCCCCCCCCCACCTCCTCTCTCTCTCTCTCTCTCCTCTATTCATTTGCTCTGTTACTATGTTAGCCCCGGGCTGTCAGACTACATTTCTCTCCTCCCGCCTTTTAGCTCCATCACCTTTTTTTTTCTCTCTCCCTTTCCGTTTTGTACTTTTCAAGTTGTCTGTAGTTTTTTTTTCTTCCATATATCTCTGCTGCACTTGTGAACTTTGTGTTTGTTTCTCTGTCTTTCTGTCCCACTCACACTTAATTTAATTACATTTTATTGACTGGCACACAGTAAAGTCCTCAGTGTTCATTTATCCATTTGTAACACTGAGATAGTATAAATCCTGCACATTCATGCACAGGATTTTACTGTGCATGAATGTTGAGTAAAGTACTGTACTTGAAGTACAACTGAAGTACAACTTTGAGGTACGTTTACTTTACTTGAGTGTTTCCATTGTTTTCAATACTTTATACTTCTACTGCACTACATTTATTTGACAGCTTTAGTTACTAGTTACTTTGCAGATGTATGATATTATACGCAGAGACGCCCCCCTCCCTCCCTACCTTCAAAACCGCCCTGAAAACCCACCTGTTCGGAATCGCCTTTCCGAGTTGACTTTGATTTCAACTCATTGTTTTTAGTGTTTTATTGCCTTTAATTCTTATCTTTTGCCTATCTTTTTTTCCTATCTAGTTTTTCCTAATGAAGTTTTTTTTTGTCCAGTCCCCTGGCCCCCACACACATGTAAAGCGCCTTTGAGTACTTAGAAAAGCGCTACATAAATTCCAGATATTATTGTTATTATACGATTCTGAAATGGGCATTCTGTATAATGGCTACTATTACTTTAATGGCTACTTTTACTTTAGCTACTTTAATTAAATGTTGATGCTAATATTTTATGTACAAAATCTGAGTAATTCTTTCACCACTGCCAGAGTCAAAAGCCAATCTGAAATAAGAACAATCAAATAGCCTTTTACAATAACAACATAATTGCGTGTGTGTGCGCGTGCTTGTGCGTGCGCTCTGTGCTTGACGGATCATCTATTCAAAAACTATTCAAAAACACTGACGTTGCAAACTCTACTTCATGTTGTAAAGTTCTCTGTGTTCATCCATTATTTGGATATTGGAGTGGATTTCATCTCTTACACCACGGACGCTTGCCAAGGATTAAAAGTAGATACAGTGAGGAATGTTCTTTCATATTCTTCTGGGGCATTTTGCTGGCACCATCCTCACCAAATAGCACTAATTTCTTCTCTAGTCCCACGGCTCATTCAGCCTGTCAGTTTGAGGTAAAGCTTTCTAAACATGAACTGAATAAATGACCCCGTATTATAAAACTATTTGTGACTGCGCTTGTTGTAAGCAAGACATTTGCTCCGAAATTTTGGAATATTTAGAAATACTCAATCAATTGATTGATCTTCAGAATAAGCATGCTCTGAAAACGCCTGCTGCCCATCCATCTTGACCACTTAACACGGCAGCTGAAAGGCTAATATGGCGGTCAATGGAGTGTATTTAACCCAATAAGACCTGAGGCCGATTCTACAAATATCTTCTAAATCCTAACAGTTTTCTGAAACACGTATGTTGTTATAATATCAGTGGTTCTCAAACTTTTTCATGTCAGGGACCCCCAAAATGATGTGGATTTGGCCGCGGTGCCCCATCCCAAAATATTTTGTTCCAGGGACCCCCAGAAGCAAAGATTTGAGTAAGCAAATGTTCGCTTTAAAAAACAAACAAACTACAATTTGCACATATTTTTCACGATAAAGAAAAATAGCCAAAGTATAAAATAATGGTTAAAGTGGTTACACGGATGCATTCCCGCTTTTAATGGGTTAAGAGCATTGCACTGAAGTCAGCACAACGGCGTCTATACCGATCATTTCCACAGCGTCACGGAAGAAAAGCCTCGTCGGAAACATAATTTCTCCCACAGTGAAACTGATGTCCTTGTGTGTGTGGGGATCTGCAGAGTCATCAACAACGGATGCACGGCACCTCAGACAGAAGCGCCAAGAGCACATGATGTAAAATTATCTCGGGAGGAAATAACAAATGCACTTTATAAGTCTGGCACCGGTCCCTCTTGTGTAAATCATCCCGGTTCACGAGCCCAAATCATAATCGCTAAAATGAAATATATGGCGGACGGACGTCGGCAGAAATGACCTGCGGCAGACGTTTGGTTTTCCTTTGCGTGACCCGAGTGTGTGACCTGTCCAGGGTAAACGGTCCACTCTGTCCACTGGACTCTCCATCCACGTACAGTACGTGTCTGCTGTTTTAAGCCCTTGCACCCTAGCACAGGGGTGCTCAACCTGTGGGTCGGGACCCGCAGGGGGGTCCCCACATATAATACATATTGTTTGCCAAATTGTCAAATAACATAAGAAAGAGGCAAGGTAGATCTGCCCCATTCACAAAATGTCTATTTTCACAAAAGGAGTCAAACAAAATGGGGGGTCCCCACGGGCCTGAAAAGGTTGACCTCGGACCCCCATCTGAAAAGGTTTTGTGGCAGGGACCATGGCACAAACCCTGGTAATGTTTAACCCCCAGGGGTCATTTAGGGGGTCCCGTGCAGGGGTCCCCAGCTAAACGATTGGTAATTATACGAACCAAATTAACCCTTTTGGATCTGTAACTCCGAGAGCATTTTGTAAACCCTCGGAATTAAATGAACATAGGATGTTACAGCGTAGATTGTGGTCCCCAGAGATCGAAAATGGTATCAAATGGGGCTCTGTGGCTTGAAGGAGTAGTTCACCCAAAAAAGTACTTATTTTTTTATCAATTACACACCCCATGAAGCCTTGAATTCATGATATTTTTTAGTTTTTGTTGCATTCCTAAGCCAATCATTTATTGACTGGCGGAGTCTCTGGTAGTAGACTCAAATGCAGGTCAATTGATTTTCCCACCGGTCATCAAATTATTGGCTTAGAAATGCGACAAAAACTAAAGAATCTCCATGAATTCAAGGCTTCATGGGGCGTGTAATTCATAGAAAATAAGTTATGTTTTGGGTTTACTATCCCTTAGTTTAATGCACATCAAACTGGGTTGAGAACCACTGGTCTGTATCTATTGTGATTCCCTCCTTCTATTATATTGCTTTAGTATCAGACTTGACTGAAGAACACTCTTTAGATAAACTTGGCTTCTCATCTTCTGGATGTGGCGGTTGTGGCCTATAGCAGGGGTTCTATAACTTTTTAATTCCAAGGACCCCCCCCCCCCCCCCCAGTTTGGTACGCATGAGGGCCACAGACCCTCCATAACTCTGAGAGTGTATAAATGGAACCAAATGGACCCATTTGCTTCCATTTGTACACTCTCGGAGTTCTGTAAGGGTCCCACTTGGTTCTTAACAATCAATAATTAAGCTGGGGACCCCCTGGAACCCCCTCAAGGACCCCCTGGAGGTCCCCGATACCCACATTGAGAAACACTGGCCTACAGAACATTCTGTACCTGGACTGCAGTGGTGCACTCCGGTGCAGTCCATTGTACAATGTATGTGTGTGTGTGTGTGTGTGTGTGCATGCGTGTCTAATGTGTGTGTGCGTGCGTGCGTGTGTGTCTGTGAGAGTGAGAGAGAGAGAGACTGAACATAGATTGGCATGTGGTCCTTGACATGAAAAAGTTTGAGCATCACTGATATAGCAACATACGTTTTTTCAAAAGACTGTTAGTGTAGGATTCAGAAGACATTGGTAGAATCACCAGAAGCAAAGATTTGAGTTACAAATGTTCAGTGCCGCACTATGAGTTTGTATATCTGCTATTTTTGAATAGCCAAAGTATAACATGATGGTTAAAGTGGAACTGGAACCCCCTCAAGGACCCCTGGGGGTCCCCGGAACCCACTTTGAGAACCACTGGCCCATAGAACATTCTGTACCTGCAGACTGCAGTGGTGCACTCCAGTGCAGTCCATTGTACAATGTATGTGTGTGTGTGTGTGTGTGTGTGTGTGTGTGTGCATGCGTGTTTGCGTGCATGTGCACTCGTGCGTGCGCGTGTCTGTGAGAGTGAGAGAGAGAGACTGAACATAGATTGGCATGCGGCTGTAGTCCTGTGCCATGGGCGATTCCCTCCCTAATCCCCCTCCTAGACAGCCCCTGTACTGCGCTAAAGCCTTCCATTCCATACCTCTTCTCCTCTCCTCTCCACTCTACCCCCCTCCTCTCCTCTCCTCTCCTCCTCCATCCCTCGCTTCTCCCTCCGGGCTAACTGTCCACAGCAGCATGCATGGCGGGTGAGTGTTATTCCTCTCCCCTCCACGGGAAACTAATCATTTTTACTTTCTTATCTCTTATTCTTTCGTTGTTATGACTTGCACTCTCCACCCACGTCTCCCTGTCATTCCCTTATCTTTTATTACTCTCTCTCTCTCTCTCTCTCTCTCTCTCTCTCTCTCTCTCTCTCATATATAGAACTCATATTTCATTATGCTACACAGAAGGATTTCTAGGGTTTAAGAGGAGTTTTAGGAGGTAAGTAGCTCTCTCTCCCTCTCGCCGTGCCTTGTTCTTCCTCCATAGACCATGTGATTCTCAACCTCTTTCATTTCGAGGACCCCCCAGTTTGATAAGCGTATATATGCCCCCCTCCCCCCACACTTTTTGATACCATGTTTTATCTCTGGGACCCAAATCTACACCGTGAAATGTCAATTTAACTCTTTGAGAGCGTGAATACTATCAGTCATTATCTGAGGACCCCCTGGAACCTCCTCAAGGACCCCTGGGGATGGACCCCCGGACCCCACATTGTGAACTATAGCTAGTCCAAGGGATCCCAAACGTTTCACGCCACAACCCCCCAAAACAGTCATATTTGAACTGCGGACCCCCCACCCTGACAAGCACTTGGAATTGTAGGCATTTCATTTAGTTTGACTCGGTTCCACAGATAAATGCAGTGAAAATAGCCGATCTACAAGCTCACAACGCCTCACGCTGCGAGGCGTTGTGAGCTTGTAGATCGTCTATTTTCACAATGTCTGCCTCTTTGTTCCGTAATGTGTTTATTTCTATTTACAACAACACTCCATGGTTAAGGTGCTTTGTGGCGCTGACAGATTCTGCTGTTTAACAGCTAATAGCAGAATCTGTCTTGAGAGATTAATTGACGGGTGGAAGCTGCCACGTTTCACACAATGAATGTTAGCCATAAAGTCAAATCTATTCATTAAAACACTGAATGAGTCCCCCGTATCCCATCACTACTCATTCATTATTAAAGTATTTTTTAAAAGCCCGCCTAGTGTCACAGTTCTAGTCTTTTCTTTGGTAATGGTCCTTGGGTATTATTGGGTAGTTATTTAACTAAGATTGTTTTTGTTTTTTGTTTCGTTTTTTCAAAGTGTACATTTTAGTGTTCCAGTCAAGAATCAAGAACCCTATTTGCCACTGACTTATACAAGTACAAGCAGTGGAATACAATATCTTATCTAGTGCAGGTACAATGCACAGATACTGTACAATATCTTGTCCTTTGGCAGCAGTGTCAAAAAGTGCACAAGCAGAGGCATAACATATCCTGTTTATTTCTAGCAGCTGTGTCAAATCAAATGTGCAAACAGAAGGCACACTTAAGAAAGAAGAGTCACTTGTCTCTGACATTCCGTTATTTTGTTTTATTCCGGGGTTTTTTTAATCGTTTTTTGTTTTTGTTTACCATGTCCACCTAACATGTCTAAGCCTTGAGCAGTGTTGCCAGATTTTAAAAGAAATAAGCGACCAGGTCAATGAAAACAAGCCCAAAAGAAGCAACTAGGCCACATTAGCACTTTAAACCCTAACCCTATTTTCAAAAACTAAAATCTTGAAAAAAAAAGGGGAATATTTTTGAACATTTTAACACAAATCTGGTGCGAGGTTCCGTGGCACAAACTATTTTCAGCAGTGGGTCAACGTACACATACTTAACCCCCGAAATAATCTGGGGGTCCTTGACATGAAAATGTTTTGAGAGCCACCGGTTTAAACGCCTGACACCACAGAGGTCTTTCTTTATGTCACGCCTCCATTCCTCGCAGCCTTGCCTCCATTTCTCATTGTCCCATTGTACCTTTACACTTCTCCCCAACGACCCCTTCTCCACTTTCCACGCCCCCCCCCCACCCCAGCTTCCCTTTTGTCGATCATGACCCCCTTGTCTTCCTTCTCCTCTCTCCGGCTCACTCCCCTCGCCTCACACCCCACGGCTATATTCTGTATACCGTTACATACAGTGGTGTAAAGTACATTTACTCAAGTACTGTACTGTAATTTTCTGTACGTTTACTTCTACTCCACTACATCTCAGAGGCAAATATTGTACTTTTACTCCACTACGATTATTGTGTATTTTGATTATTATTGCAAAACATACATTACCCACTTCAGCCCTATATACATTTCGGCCATTTGAAAATAGCCGAACTACAAGCTCACAATGCGTCGCGATGCGACGCATTGTGAGCTTGTAGATCTGCTATTTTCAAAAGATCGTATACATTTGAAAACTTGTGAAACGGGACATTCTGCATAATGAGTACTTTCTACTTGTGGTACTTACAGTACATTTTGATACCAATACTTTTGTACTTTTACTCAAGTCAATTTCGAATTCCGGACTTCCAAATTGCAGTATTGATACTTTTACTTACAGTAAAAAACAGTGAGTACTTTCTCCACCACTGCTTCCCTTCGCCTCACCCCCCCCCACGGCTATATAACTGTATACCTTTACATACTGCACAGTATGTGCTGTTCTATGGCCCACACACAAAAATATAAAGGCCACGCCACTGTATGTGCATGACAAGGGGCTAGTGGCTGTCCGTTCACATTTGGTTTCTATACCTCACACACCACCGATTACCAGCGCCCCAGGGAGCTAGGGGAGAGAGAGAGAGAAAAGGAGTGAGAGAGAGAAAGAGATGGGTGTGCGGAGGTGGAATTCACCCGCATTGATTGTAGTTTTTTTTTGTTGCTTTCAGTGCCCGGTTGGCCCTGTCCAGATGAGTAACCATTTCCACAGAGACATCTAAAAAGGCTGTCACTTGAAACCCAGCCCACGGGGCACAAAAGAGGAAGATCAAATCGTCGCTGGCGGTGCGCGGAAACCTCGTATGTCCCAAACTGTTGCTTTTCAGGATTCAAATTCGAAAATAGCAAAAAGTAGCAGATCTACAAGCTCGAGACGCGTCGACCTCGCACTGCGTTTCGAGCTTGCGGATCTGGTACTTTTGATGCTTTTGTGTGACGCTGTAATATGATCAAGTAGGGCGTTAATTTACGAAAAAACACACACATTTGAAATATGGAGATAGGAGGTTTCTGCCCGACAGCAACAAAATTATCCCTCTCAACAGCCCCACAGTGCTTCATCTCTGCCTAAAGCTCACAACATTATGAGGAAATAAAGAAAATCCCCCCCTTTTTTTGTTACATACAATATTGTGATGCCTAATTTATGCTCCGTTGTTACGATGGCGGCGCACGCCCGAAAATAGCCAATCTACAAGCTCACAAGGCGTCGCATCCGCGACACGCTGTGAGCTTGTAGATTGGCTATTTTCGCCACAAGGACACTGCCGTAGGACGAAGTATGAATCGGGGCTCAAGGGTCTGTCGGCCCCGAGAGGAGTTTGATGGTGTAATAGCAGGTATGGTTTCAGGCAAGTGATCTGAGAGGGCAAAGTCGTGATGTTCCCATAATAATTGCCATAAAGTGTGGCTTTGCTGTACTTTAATGGTTACTCTGTCAGCTTACTGTGGCAACCACATAGTTATGGTTATTATAGCTAGCAATTTATCTTTCCTTTTCATGTTTTTCTTTTGACATACTACCATGTGTACCACGTTGCCGAAAAACAAATCGATAGACTCCTTCATGCAATTAAAGCTCTATATCATGTAATCTTTGTGTGTGAATAAAAGGTTATTTTGTCCAACCTTGTATGGTAGAGTATGTTTATACAATATAACTTTATAGAATAGGGGTTGTTGTATTTGGTCTGCCTGCCCTTCTGTTGAGACATGTGTCTAGGTTGGACACGACCGTTGACACAACCCTGTTTCTGGTTTAAACATGAATTAAATTTCTCCCCAGAGCGAGCAGGTTAAACATTTCAGCACTTGCACAGGAGACTCGGGTTTAAATAAGGGCTGGAACAGGAAAGTTGCATAGTGCAGCTTTAACCATTTAAGCTGTGTATACATTATCTATAAATGTCACTGCTTGTACCTGTATGAGCGGTGACAGATAAACCTTCTGATACTATACTCTTTGTATGACGAATATCAAACTTAGCCAATCTAAAAGCTCACAATGCACCTCATTTCGGCTACACTGCGGCCTATAATAACATGCACAAAATAGAGGCAGGGTCAGGTTGAAAGTGATTTAAAAAAATATATATATATTGCACTGGTAACTTGTGTTCTATATTAAAAAAAATACTGTGATTACGGTACGTAACTCTAGCAGCATCTATTTGAGGGCCCTCGATGGGAGAGAGACTGCTCACTTCCAAAGTCAACGGAAATAAGCATTTAAAAGCCCCTGTTACTGTAAAATGTGCTTCCCATGAGGGGGGGGGGGAGTGGAATAAGATGGAGGAGAAGATGGTAAGAGAGTGAGAGGAGATGGGTTGGGGAGAGAGAGACACACACACACACACACACACACACACACACACACACACACACACACACACACACACACACACACACACACACACACACACACACACACACACACACAAACGATAACAGGGGAGATACTGTGTGAGTGTGAGGGAGGCTTCAGAGGGAACCGGCTGGAAAGATCAAGGGGGATGGGGGAGAAATTGGGGATATGAGGGAGATTGCGTTGAGCTCAGCGCTCAGGGAGCAGAGGAAGAGGGATTTAGCGGGCAGGGGGTAATTTTATCGGTGTGTGTGTACGGAAGACGGTGGTGGGGGGGGTGTAGAAAGGGGGGAGAGTTGGATAAAATGTGGAGGAGGAGGAGAGGAAGAACAAAAGAACAGGGGATAGCGAAAGGGGGGATAGGGAAGATGTGTAATCCCACACTGAGTTCATATCCCTGTCTTACTTTGGCAAAAAAAAAAGATTGGTTTTGCACAGCGTTTGACCTTTGTGAGATCCTTTTATACCGACGCATGTCACAACGTTTTTGTTATCTCCACATCGGTTAGACCTGCTGTACGGCTGCATGGGCGATATGACTTCAAATCAATATCATCGTGATTATCTCAAACCTTTGCCTCAATTTACGATTAACCATTTAAACGCCAGCATCTGTATCGTGGGGAAAGCTTTCGCAGAAAATAACAGATCAACAAGCTGGCGACGCGGCCCTACTCATTAGTGTTAAAGTATGGTCTTGACACGGGGACACTTGGGGCTTTCAGAATACATCCAGGCCCTTTTTTCATCTCTGCTGAGAATAAACAAGGATTTTTTGGGGATGCCGACTACCAATAATTGTGTCCTTATACTACATAGTGGTGGATGGCAGTTGCCCAGGGTTTCAAGCAGTCATATTGGAACTGGAAAGTTCCTGGTTTGCTCCTCTTTGTTTCAAGTTGTAGTGTCCTTGAGCAATACACGCCCCTAACTTCTATAAGGCTGCGCGCGCGTATTAATGTGTTTTAACCCTATGAATTATTCCAGAACCCCTTATTTGGGCCTCAAAACGACGACACACTATTTTTGGAAGGAGCGGGAAGAGCTGAGAAGGTGACATTGTGGATGTCGGAGAATGGATAGAGGTAGCGGAGGAGGAGGGGAGGAAAAGACGGGAAGGGGGAAGGAGGCAGAAATGAAGGGATTTTTGAGAAGCCAGGAGGGGTGGGTTAGTTTAAAGAGAGCCAGAGGGGGGTGGGGGGGTTGACTCGAGAGGAGGAGGAGGAAGGGGAGAGGAGGATGAATGCAGGTGCACTCATGCAGGGGAAGGGAGATGGGTACATTCAGAGAGAGAGAGAGAGAGAGAGAGAGAGAGAGAGAGATAGAGAGAGACGGGGGAGAGGAAGAGATAGATAGAGGTGGAAGGGATTTGGGAAGGTGTTGAAAGAGGGAGGGAACCATGGGGGGATTTGAGTGGAGGGAGAGATCACCTTCGCAAGGAGGTCTGTAGAGGAGAATGGAAAGCAGAAAACCTTTTTACCTCCATCTCCTCTGTTCACTTCACACACCTGGAGAGAGGGAGCAGACCCTTCACTTCTCTGCTCTGCTCTTCCACTCGGTCTCTGACCCGTGGTCCTTTAATAAAGGGATATTTCATGGTATTTGTGTATGCCTATATGCCTGGGTAGACAGACAGATGTAGTTGTGGCCCTTATAAGCATGCAGGCCCCTGCTGGCCCCTGGGGATCAGCGGGGCATGGAACAGATGTGGTCTTGTCACACACACACACACACACGCACACGCGCACACACACACACATATTTGGTGGTGCCTCGTTCACACAGGTTTATTCGTGGTGGAAAATGTACCATATGAAAATGTATTACTTTACACATGTAATATTGGCGTTGTGTGGACGTACTCATGAAAAAAACAGATGATTGTGAATTAATCACACAAAATAAATGCTCCCCCGGTGTGTAAGGATCTTTAGTGGGACGATGAGACCACAAGTTGCAGGTGGCGGCCCTGTTATTCCGAAGCACCCTTGGTCCGACGGCCCATTATTCAGAAATCTCGACAGTCCGAAACATCTTTCATTAGACCGATGGTCCGCACTTCTGTTGTTTTTCCGCAAACAAATTCCAATTGTTCTGACGGTTAATTGATCCGAAAACGCGCACTCTCCGTGGTGCTGAAATACCGCATAATGTGTTTGCCGTCAGTGGGCTATATCTAGTGTATTCTGCCGTGCAAAAGTATTTTGCGGACAAAGAAATTCACGTGACATTTACCCACTGCACCTGTGAGGTTGTCATTTCTAGCCTACTTTATTTTATCTCTCTGCTAGGGCTTGGGTTTGGCCTGGTCCAGTGACTTCATCACATCAAGCAGGACCCACGCCAACAGACCGAGGCCTAGGCTACTACAGGTATTTACGCTCCCCAAAAACACCTGTTTTGCTACATGTGATGACCGGATTAATAAACTACGCTCACTCACAGCTGGAGGCTGTCTATACCTAGAGACGTGTCGTATTGGCTGTATGCACAGCGGCCATATTGAAAAGAAATTGGGCCTCTTCTTACTTCCTTAACAGGTGTTACCAATGATACTAATTAAGGCTCTGTTCCATTCTGGTCAGAGTCGGGGTGCTGATGTTGAGCATGTTGGCTTACTGGAAACACCAGTGGGTCTCCAAGTCTGGTCCAGGGACCCTCATGGTTCCTTGAGGGGGTTCCAAGTGGCCCCTTACGGGTGTGTAACTCTGAGAGTGTACAAATGTAACCAAATGGACCCGTAAAGGTCCATTTGGTTCCATTTGTACACTCAGAGTTATGGGGGTCCTTGAAATTAAAATGTTTGAGAACCACTGTGCTACACTAAATGGAACAGAGCCTTCATTAGTATCATTGGTAACACCTGTGAAAGAAGTAAGGAAGAGCTCCTGTGCATAGAGCCTATCCTATTAGTTTTACTGATGATGCATAACAGAACCTTTTTCCGCATGTGAGACAATGGAAACAGACAGACAGACTGGCATACTATAAATACAGACATACATAAATATACAGACATAAATACCCAGACACAGACAGCCAGACACATACAGCATACTGTAGATGCAGTGGTGGTATACAGTATATGTATTGTTTGTTACAGTGAATGTGATTGCGTGTGAGACAGAGAATGACAGGGTGTCGAATGTTCTGTCAAGGGCATCAGCAAGGTAGCAGGGTGCAAGTGTGTACAGTATGATCATTACCTTGCTGACGACTAGAAGAGGGTTGGACGACGTGCATGCGTGTGTGTGTGTGTGTGTGCGTGCGTGTGTGTGCGGGCGGGCGTGCGTGTCTTGACTCCTGCTTGCTCCTGGCTTCCCAGAATAAATAGATTTTTCCCCCCTCGTTCTACAGATGAGGCAGGTGCAGTGCACTTTATCTCCGTCTTCACCTCCACCTTACCCCTCTCTCTTCGTCTCGCTCTGTCTCTTTCCGTCTCTCCCTCTCTCTCTCTCTCCGTCTCTCCGTCTCGCCATCTCTCTCTATTTCTCTCCTCTCCCACAAATGAAGATTGCTTTGGCTGCTTGCGTCTTGTCCTTTCCCTTCTTTGTGTCAATCCGTTTGCTGTACTTGCACGCACTCTGAGCCACATCATGTTTTTGGGAGGGTTTTGGTTTAACCACATGAACCCTAGCGTCCCTACTCCCAGGCATGTCATAATAGGTGAACATTCTGCAGGAATAGCGGATTGCAATGCGTTGGAAGCTTGTAGATTTACTACAGTATATCGGCAAATAGATGTGGTGTAGAGGAAAGAAAAGTAGGAGACAGGTATAGACCACGGGGGGACCCCGGTCAATGAAGTATATACTGTAGGGTTTAAGTGGTTATAGTTGAAAGCCAAGATTTTGATTAGATTTGGCTGCTGCACAATCCTGTGTTCATCTAACTTTGAGATTGGAAAACGGGAGACGTACTGTACTACACTGTAGGAATGGGAGTGTGCGAAAACCTGATTAGGCTGGATGGAGTTTTGCCCATCTTTCATTTTTCGGGGGCATGAAAACACCTTTTGTCGATTTCTTGTGGATTTTCTAAACCTCCGCATGTCTGAATACATACTGGTCTGGGATAGGGAATAATTTATAACCACACGAACCCTAGCATCCCTGTTCTGAGCTTGTAATGATAGGCGAACATTCCGTGGAAATAGCCAGTCTACAAGCTCACAACATGGTGCGTCATGAGCTTTTAGATCAGCTATATGCTGTGAAGATATTTGGTGTAGAGGGAAAAAGGGAGAGAGGCCAAGTACAGACCCCTGGGGGACCCCGAAGTATATAGAGTTTGTAGTTAGCGTAGTATTCACACAGAACAACATCATGAGTGGCAGAAACTAATATTTCTGAAACCCGGCTTTTGATGAAATCATGTAAACTGTGATTATTGCCCTATTTGCACGACTGCTATGCATGTAAACACTTCAGTCAAACTGTTACCATAAGCTGTTAGTAAATGGTATTTTTTTTTTACTATAGTAAAAATATATATAGTTCAACAGAGTATATAAATGTAGATGTGCTTGATGCACATCTGATGATACATACTGTATGTGTGTTGAATTAACTGGAAGTGGAGGTGGAATTGCACCAAATAATGCATGTAAATAATGATGGAAATAATTGATAGAAAATCAGTTAACGCCATATTACAATGTAATAATTATTAATTCCAATAATTATTACATTGTATCTCCCCTACATGGGTGGCAGGCATACGCATATACCACTGGTTCTCAATGTGGGGTCCAGGGACCACCAGCGTCCCCTTAACCAGTAAGAGTGTACAAATGGAATCTCTCTCTCAGAATGTACCCATCTCCCATTTGTACACTCAGTTAAATTAACACTTAGCAGGGCGGGAATATGCCGTTTTCAATACACGATAGTGCACTTGGTGATACAAGCGCAAAATTTGGCACAGATGTCCTTCATATGACCCTAATTGATAATCAACCTCTGGCCACGCAAAAATCCTAAGATTTCAAGATGGCCACCACCAGTTTTCAAATGGCTGCAACTGGGCCAATGTTTTGGACTATATCACTTTGCTGGGGCTTATTTTAATATATGAGAATATGTTCTGGAGGTATTTCTACCAAGTACGATAAAAAATAACATTAGGTTCCAATATGGCGGCATGTTTTCCAATATGGCTGCCGATAAATTGCAGAAATGTGCATCTGCTTATGGTTTATCCACATGAGCTTGTAGTACATGTCTGTGTATTAATTACCATACACGGAATCCATTTATGGAACATTTGAAAGTGATTTATTAGCTTGGTAAAGCTTAGTGCTTACTTTTTGTTTTGTTATAAGTCATTATAAACACATTCTCATTTACAATGGTGGCTGGGCAAGTGACAGGCCAGTTTACTAGCAACTGCAACCACAGAGGGGTGTGCAGATAAGTCCAAACTTAAAGCATTTGCAGTGTCCAGAACATGCTTTTTTACATCCACATCGTGTCAGCTTCTGGCATAATTTGGCAAACAGGACTGCACAAGAGTGACTGGCCCTGTATATGTCCTTCTTGGAATGCACTTCACTTGCATTCACTTCCTTGTAGGAACTACTTCTATGAAGTTCTATCGTACATGAGTACTATGAACTCCTCAATGACTTGCATATGTTTATCATTTATTGCAAAAGGTGTTGAACCTAATTGGGAGAAGTTGTCTGCCATGCTGACCTTTTTCCCTTTCCATGGAAGGACGAAACTGTGTGGCATCCCCTGAATGCATGAAAGAAGCAAAGACCTGATGACTTTGATTCAATAGCTGATGCAATTTCATGAACAGGGATCCATCTGAGATCCTTCCCTCCTTCCAAAGGCAATCCACAGCTAATTCAAGCCAAGTCTTTGAACAAGTGAAACTGTTATGTCAACAATGTCAGTATCTGAGGCAGAGCTCAGAGGATAGCATCTGACACATCATGATTCGCAGCTCAGATACTGACGTTGTTGTCATAGCAGTTGCACTTGTTCATATTAAGTAAGTCTGAGACTTATTGTCAGTATCAGCTGAGAACGCAGGGGTCTTATAGACCCCCTGGTATTGCTGAGGTGGAGCGCCACACTCACCGTACCTACTCATACACTGATCCTGACCGAACCCATGACCATGTGATCCGAAGGTGAAAGCTCTACCGACTGAGCTACCCAGACACAAAGAATTGGCTTGAAAAAGCTGTTGAAGAACCTCAGATGGATCCCCCTTCATGAAAATGCATCAGCTATTGGATCAAAGTCATCAGGTCTTTGCTTCTTTCATGCGTTCAGCAGATGCCATACAGTTTTGTCCTTCCACGGAAAGAGGAAAAGGTCAGCACCTGTTTGAGAAAATATCCCTATATACAGTATATATAAGTTTTTGTATTTATTGGTGAACATATTGAAAAGTCTGTTGCCCTAGGTCATTAAAAAGCTACCAAATCACTTTAAAATGTGCTATAAATTGATTCTGGGTATGGTAATTAATACAAATACATGTGCTACAAGCTCATGTGAATGTACATTTATGCAATTTATCGGCAGCCATATTGGAAAATATGCCGCCATATTTGAACCTAATATTATTATTTTTATCTAATTAGGTAGAAATACCATCAGAACATATTCTCCTACATTAAAATAAGGGGGAAATCAAAGATTTACAGCCCCAGCAAAGTGATATAGTCCAAAATGTTGGCCCAGTTGCAGCCATTTTGAAAACCGGTGGTGGCCATCTTGAAATCTTAGGATTTTTGCGTGGCCAGAGGTTGATTAACAATTAGGGTCATATGAAGGACATCTGTGCCAAAGTTCTCGCTTGTATCACCAAGTGCACTATGGTATCAATTTCCCGCCCTGCTAACTGAGGATATCAGAGATTTAAAAAAATAAAATAAAATAAAAAAGGTATCCAATGGGGGTCCATTGCCTAATAAGGCATATCAATCTGGGGGTCGTTGAAATTAAAAAGGTTAAGGATCATAATATAGTTTTGACAAAGTAATCCATTATTCCGCAATGGCACGCTTGAAGGCGCTTTTTCCAAATTGTAGAGTGCTTTGATAACTGTCAGGAGTTGCTCCATTGTCTGTCATGCTGTCAGTCTGCTTGTCATTGTGTGTGCGTACGCGGTGTGATAAAGTGACAGATGGCATCAAACGCACAGAGTCCTCGTTCCATACAATTTCCTTATCACACCACACTTAAGAGGTCACCGATCCCTGTCCCCATTTCCACTTGACCTTCTAACCTTGTTATCTGTCTGGCAGACATCCTGTATGTTATCAGTCTGACAGACATCCTAAATGGCTCCTGTTACTACAGGCTGGGAGAAGGTGGACAGGGCCGGCATGTCTGCTGTTATAAATTATAACAAATAATGAATCAATTGAGTAGTAAAGGTACCATAAATCTATATGAAATTCTGTAAAAATTGTGTCGGAGAAGATACGAGGTAAAGAATGAAGACAAACACATGATTTATAATAACGCTTAAAGGAAAGGACAATAAAAAAGTCTTTCCTGCACAGATTGCGTCTTGAGAAGTGCTATAAAAGATGGTAATGAATCGGATCGCCTGGAGCGCTCCGAAGGCTGGGAGCCCTGCGGTATCTGCAAAAGGCCCGACAACGTTTTGCAAATTAACTGTCGTATGAAATACACTTTGAAAACCTTTCTGCGGCGTATAGTCTGATATGCAGACTTCACCGAAGATCTAAAATGAATGTACAATTTTCTCTCAACCTGCAGCTGTATAAGAGCCACTGGATCCATGGAGTGGATAAGGAATCACAGAAATCGAAAACTGGCCAAACTATACCTCTCACTTTACCACTAGATGTGACCAATCTATACAATTGGCACTAAATAACCCCTGTTAACCATAGCAAACCTTTTCTGAGCATGTCATGGTAGGCGAACATTCAGCGAAAATAGCCAATCGACAAACTCACAACACATTGCGATTACTTTTTATGTTCTGCTGTTGACATACAAAGAAGTATATAGGGTTTAAGAGGTTAAAACAATGCTAAGTTTGCAGACCAGCTCAGGGGCCTCGTGGTTAGAGTGTCCTCTCTGAGATTGGGAGGTCGGGGTTCGATTTCCCGGCCGGGTCATACCAAAGACTATAAAAATGGGACCCAATTCCTCCCTGCCTGGTCGGATTCGGGCTAATTCTCTGAGACATACTAGTGTCATGTCCGGGGAGTGGACTTGTACATCAAGCCGCCTCACGCTACAGAAACAGGAGATAGGCTCTTACCCAAGCCCCCAGAACCGAGAGGGAGAAGTGAAGCGCTAAAGTCATGGTCGCCGATTATGGTACTGTAGCTTACTACAGCTGGGGCCAGATACATAAACGAGCGAAAACGGTTGCAACCAATGGGCTCGACTCACAAGCTTGCGCACAGGGTTGCGTACGGAGGTGAGACTAATGCGTATGCGAGACGACGCGAAACGACCACGGAAGAAGGGGTAAAAAGCGGCAAAAAGGGGCCCTGAGCGGTCTGGGCGTGTGGCAGGTTCGAGTCCCATAAAAAAGTCCCCAAAAAAATGTAATTAGTAATAAACGTAAACGTAAAAAGGGTGTATGCGCTGAGTAAGCAACTCCATATAAGTGAATGGGTGGGTATTTCCGGTTACCACTCTAGATATTATAACTATATGCTCCAGCCCTATGGGCCTCATGGCTCGGCAAGGCTTGCTTACTTACTCACTTATTCAAGTTTTTAAGTTTGACACAGTAGCGGCCACGAGTGGTACTGTACTTTGTCTGCGATTGGAGTCAGCTATCAATCCTTTCCCTACGACTTTGTCGCCACAGCACTAGGAAATCACACAACTCCATCGGGAGGGAACGCGGGAAGACTTCAAAACGATACTATACGCTGCCATCAGCAAGAAAGACGCAGAGAAGCCGGCAGAAGGAACTTTTTTTTCGTATCCCCCGAGGAAACTCAGACAGCAATTTGTTATGTACATGTTCAAGAACTTAATGAATTAGTTAAAAAATTCCAGTATAGTGTATTTTTAAGGAACTAGGCGGCTCCGTCTTATCTCTGAGTATTTTGGAAAGGTCTCTCTCCTGAACTTTCTCCATAAGCTACAGGCACAGCAGTGGCTCTCTGCAGCTCGTGCGGCCCTAATTACATCTCACTGTTCATTTGGCCTAATGTGGAAGCGCTAATTATGTTACAGCCAGGGTCAGAGAGAGAGAGAGAGAGAGTTCAAGGACTCTCGATATTGGGCAGAATGGGCCCTGGTGATAACTTCATTAGGTTCACTCTGGCCAACGGTGGAGTGGAGAGAGGAGATGGAGAGAGGGCGAGAGAGAGAGAGAGAGAGAGAGAGAGAGAGATGGAGAAGAGAGGAATGGAGGGATGGACAGGGAGAGACGACAAGAAGGAAAGAGATGCACTTCCCACTAAAACGCGCATGTCAGGAAAGCTGCGATTACATTTTGTAGCATTTCTGACATTTTATACATTATATTACGTATACGCAGTGGTGGGAGAAGTACTCAGATATTTTACTTAAGTAAAAGTAGCAATACCACAATATGAACATACTCCGTTACAAGTAAAAGGCCTGTGTTCAAAATGTTACTTGAGTAAAAGTACAAACGTATTGGCATCAAAATACACCAAAAGTAATTACTAAAATATTTGAAAATAGCAGATCTACAAGCTCACAACGTGTCGACACGTTGTGTCTTCTTCTTATCTGACATCCTTATCTGTGTCTTCTTCTTATCTGACATTGTGTCCATTGTGTCTTTCTCTAGTCTTTACTTATATGACCGACTAATGGCCTAACCTTTATAGCTAGCTTCCACAAAAACATGATTTCACCCACTCCTTTACACTAATAAACTTGTGATGTGACACTAAAGTTGAAGTTTAAGACGGCTGAGTGGAAAGGAAGGTTTGCTGGTATTACTGAAGAAAAAACCCAGTAGATGTCGTTAATGTTTAGCTGCAGTGAAAGAGGTGGAGTTCTCTTGTTAACTCTGACAGCTGCAATGTCAGACTCACTCCAATAGAGTTAAGATATCTGTGTTTCTACGGTTGTCAGAATGTTGGGTGTTTCAATACTTTCAACCCAGATGTCTGGGAGAACTTAATTTATCACTTTTTCTTTGACAAGTTTCTTCTGTATTTGTGTTTGCACTTCAGACTTTTTTTTTTAAATTCAGGGCTTCTTTGAACAAGGTCCTTATAATGTCCTTATAATTTTGGCAATGGGCATGGCATTATTGGCAAAAATCTTCAGTTATTCTCGATCTATTGAAAAAAGCATTATTATTTTTTAAATCATATTGCAAGGTACATTTTGTGTGAGGATAGACAGGAATCAACTCATTAGTAGCATCTGCTATAATGTTCTCCAGACATTTAATAATAATAACAATAGCCTTTCATGATCCCAAGGACGCTTTACATTAAAAACAATGAATAACAAACAAACAACCAGTGGTGGAAAGTAACTAAGTACATTTACTTAGTACTGTACTTAAGTACACTTGTGAGGTATTTTTACTTTACTGGAGTATTTCCAATTTTCTCTGCTTTTCCTTGTACTCCACTACACTACATCTCAGAGGCAAATATTGTACTTTTACTTCACTACAAGTATTTGAAAACTTTAGTTACTTTGTAGATTTGTATTAATATTACAAAACATACACACCCACTTCAGCCCTACTGTATATACATTTTGGCCATTTGAAAATAGCCGATCTATAAGCTCACAATGCGTCGCAGATCTGCTATTTTCAAAAGATATTTATACATTTGAAAACTTGTGAAATGGGACATTCTGAGTACTTTTACTTTTGTACTTTGACTCAAGTACATTTTGGTTACCGGATTTTTACTTGTAACCGAGGGTTTCTACATTGCAGTATTGATACTTTTACTTATTTAAAAAAAAATTGTACTTTTTCCACCACAGCAAACAGCCAAACAAAACAACAGACAACTATTTGCCTTTGGTGTCTTTTCAAGGCAGCCTTTAAAGGGTCCAGTGCTGGACATACTTTTTAAAGGATGAGTCTGCAGTATGCGCTGCCTATAGATTCACGCTGTGACCCGCATGGCAGCAACTGGATCTGTGAGGCTTTGGAGAGTGCAAGGTTTCCAAAAATAGATTTACTGTAAGTTGAAAATCCAGTCGATCCGTAGCTGTGTTTACATACAGTATAGACACTATAGGGATCAGGTTGTACTGGTGACAATTAGAGGACTCTATGGAACACTCACATAGTTCACGAAGACACACACTTAACCACATCAACCTTAAGCGTCCCTATTCTGGGACCAACGTTCGGTGAAAACGATCAATCTCACAACGGGTCGCATCGCGACGAGTTGCGCGCTTGTGCTGTAAATGGACTATTTTTTGGCGAAGAGATTTGGTGTAGAGGGAAATAACGAGGGGACCAAGTGTAGTCCCCTGTGGGACTCCGGTCTACCAAGTAGATAGGGAAGTGGTTAACAACCATCTGCTGATTAGCTTTCTCTACCTTAGTGTGGATGGGATCAGGAACACCAACTTAAACTTATCGAAAGTGTGAAAGTTGGGTCATAATAATATTAGCCTGGCGTAGCTAGACTATATCACTGCGTGGATATGAGTCTGGTGCTTCCATGAGGACGTTTTGTTTCCCAAGGGGCGGGATCAAAACAATTTCCCTCGACGCAATTGGTTAGACCTACAACCAACTACCAATTACAGTCTCCCATATTCGAATACTGGGCCCTGATTGGTGCCCCACGTCTTCTGGAACAGGAAATGGATTCTCTATGGAGCGGTGCCAGACCCAAATCCCAGAGTGCAATTTTTTTTTGCACTCGCAGATTCGTCTGGTCCCAGGCTATAATAATATAGCCTGCACGCACACACACACACACACACACACACACACACATATACACACACACACACACACACACACAAGTATTGTACTTAAGTACATTTTTGAGGTATTTTTTACTTTACTGGAGTATTTCCAATTTGATGTACTTTTACTTCTACTCCATTACATCTCAGAGGCAAATATTGTACTTGTACTCCACTACAATTTTTTGAAGATTTTAGTTACTAGTTACTTTGAAGGTTTTGAATATTATTACAAAACATACATTAACCACTTCAGCCCTATATACAGTAGGCCTACTGTATATACTTTGCCCTTTTGAAAATTGCAGATCTACAAGCTCACAATGCGCAGCGATGCGACGCATTGTGAGCTTGTAGATCGTCTATTTTCAAAAGATTTGTATACATTTTGAACTTGTGAAATGGGACATTCTGCACAATGAGTACTTTTACTTTTGGTACTGTAAGTATATTTTGATGCCAATACTTTTGTACTTTTAAGTGCATTTTGATTACCGGAATTTTACATGTAACAGAGTATTTCTACATGATGGTATTGATACTTTTACTTACGTAAGAAAATCGAGTACTTTTTCCACCACTGTATATTGTCATCTCCACTTGGTCAAATAGAACCACACTAAGGACGTGCACACAAGCAGCCAGCCTGCATAGCGCGACTATGCCACTAAACATCACAGCTTCGTTCACAAACTGCACACGTGGGAACTGCATTCAATAGCTAAAGATTGGACAGGGAGGGCTGTGTGCCATTATTAGACTGTCTGGCCTGAATCCTATCTATCGATTAGATCGTCGCTCGTTGAATCAATAGATCAATCATAGAGCGACATTACACCCCTGTTAAGCACCATGTGACCAGCTTGAATACAGCACATATATTATATCGTCTCTGTCAGGTGGAAACCTCATATGTTTCAAAATGTTACTTTTCAGGATTCAAATAAAAAAACAAACAGCAAAAGTAGCAGATCTACAATCTCAAAACAAGTCGCTTCGCGTCACGTTTCGAGCTTGTGGATCGGCTACGTTTGATGCTTTTGTGTGACGCTGTAGTATGATCAAGTAGGTCGTTAATTTACGAAAAAACACAAAAAGTTAGAATACGGAGATAAGAGGTTTCTGCCCAACAGCGACAATATGGTTCCCTTTTTTAAACTCTTATTATTATTTCGTTGACTGGAGTCCCTCAAGGGACACTAGGTCACTCCTTTTTTTCTCCAAATCTCACACAACACGTTGCCCTTGCGTGAATAGCGTTTGGGTTCAAGTGTTATATATATAGTATTAAATAAAACCAGATGTGTGATCAATAAAAGACGAGGCTGGGACCTCACACACACACACATTCTGTCTCAAGGTCTTTACTGCAGCGGCTGCTTAGAATCACAACAAGTGGAACCAGAGCTTTATAGAGACATGTATTCTTAAGAGATAGAGAGAGACGTGCTGTCTCTTCTCGGGTACATTGTGTGTGTGTGTGTGTGTGTGTGTGTGTGTGTGTGTGTGTGTGTGTGTGTGTGTGTGTGTGTGTGTGTGTGTGTGTGTGTGTGTGTGTGTGTGTGTGTGTGTGTGTGTGTGTGGCTACTAGTTGTTTGTTCATGCATTGTTGTCAGAGCATGTACGGTTCCATTCACATCGTCCATCCCGTCTGCTCTACATCCCATCAGGGTCCTTGGCCTTTTGGATGGAACAATAGCTATAGCAGAAAGACATCCGTTATCTCCCGGGGCAACCGTCGCGATGGAGCCCCGGCTCCCATTCTCTGTCCCAGTCTGAGGCGCTCGCTGCTCTGACAACGAGGACGAGAGGAGCTAGAGCAGACAGGCCATAATATGCACCCACAGGGACGTCACAGGCTCTCAGAAGGTGGGGGGATGGACTTTCGGTGGACTATACACCCCTCATTTTATACTTGAGCTTGTAGATCTGCTATTTTTGAAAAATCTTGAACATTTGTACAAATCTTTGAATATCATTTTTTTTCAAGCGAACATTTGTAACTGTCGAATGTAAACACATTTTGTATTTTCAAAAATGTGCGGTTTTTGGGCGGATTTTGTTCGTTTTTTCCCGGTGTTTTGGTTACTTTATTTCGGGGTTAGGTTTAGGTTATTTCATTCTTATTTTTGCCTGATTTTACCGATTTATTATCAAAATATATATATATATATTTATTTATTATTATTATTATTATTTTTTAAGTGGGGTGTATGAAATCACGGATCTCTGAGAGTGAGGGTGTCGCGTCGTACGCACAGTGAATGGCCGTGACGCCCCTGTGCACCCACCAGAAATATTTTTTTTTTTTTTTTACTTAGTCTGCCCTTTTTTCCCTCTACACCTATAGCCTCTTTGCCAAAAATAGCCGATCTACAAGCTCTCAACGCCTCGCGGCGTTGAGAGCTTGTAGATCTGCTATTTTTGGCTAAAGTTCTCCTCAGAAAAGGGGATGCTAGGGTTCAAACTTTTTAGCTCAAGACGCAAAAGAGAAATTAGTTTGCCCGGGACCCAAACTAGTGAAAATACCATTCCACAAGCTCACAACGCGGCGTGAAGTAGTGAAAACGCGGCTATTTTCACTACTTCTGGAAATGAGTAGATTTATCTTAATTGTACTGTATTTATCAAATACTTTTGAAAAATGTTGGAATTGTTTTGAACTGATGAAAAGTTGTGATGGGAAAAAAAAAGATACTTACTTGCGACCCATACAAATTGGTCCGTGACCCAAAGATGGGTCCCGAGCCACTGTTTGGGAAACAGTGGCTTGGACAACAAGGATGAGGGCAGAGGAGACCATACTATGCAGGGAAACCCAGAGAGACAGACCACTAAACCAGTGGTTCTCAAACATCTTCATGTCAAGGACCCCAAAATTGATATGTATTTGGCCGCAGACCCCCCTCTAAAATATATTTTTTCTTCCAGTATACAAAAAAAGTATACACCACGGTTAAAGTGGTTGAATTGTTCCCCTGGAACCACATCGAAGGACCCCTCTGGGGGTCCCCGGACGGACCCCACTTTGAGAGCCACTGCGCTAAAGATATAAGCTATATGGTATAAACAGGGGCCACAGAGTCAATCCAGACAGTGAAAAATCGAGCCCGTCAACAAAAAAAACTGAAATTACGAAACAGAGATGAGAGGAGTGGGGAAATAGAAAGAGAAAGAAAACGCTCACACATGCATAAACCGCTCCAGAAAGCCATCCATCAGGGCTATCAGTGATAATTCCGCACGCGTCATCCCTTATGAGAACCCACAGAAACAAAACAGAATTCATAAACGGACGGACGGCTCTTTTTGTGTGTGTGTTTTTTTTTTTCTTTTATCGACGCGGCGCCTCGTGATGTTTATCTGAAATCCATTCCGCTGCTCGCTTATGTGAGCATTAAGGATCAGTGAGTGGGACCGTCCCACCCGCACCAACCCCCCACCTAGCATAACGGCTCCGCTCATCCGACGGCAGATGTCAAAATCAATAGGCAATGTCAGAGGGAAGGGGAGGATGGAAGGAGAGGGTTAGGCAGTGCTGGTTGGAGTACATTTACTCAATTATTGTACATAATACGTACTGTACACATTTGTGGGGCTTTTACGTTACTTGAGTGTCCACTACATCTCAGAGGCCAATATTGGTTTGTATTGGTTGCAACTTTTTTTTTTAGAGAAAACATTTGTTAACTATAGTTAATTTGTAGGTTTAGATTATTATTACATATTATTATTACAAAACATAACTACTGAAGCCCAATGTTATGTTATATACAAGGCCACAATGCGTCGAGATGTGACACGATGTGTGTGCCCCCCCCCCCCCCTCCACAAAAAAAAAGTTTGACAAATGTTGAAACATTATATTTCAATGCTTTTGTATCTTTACTCAAGTCCAATTTTTAATACAGGCCTTTTCCTTGTAACAGAGTATCTCTACATTGTGTTCTCCTACCTTTACTTAGGTAAGAAATCAGAGTACTTCTTCCACCCCTGCATAAGGACGGCAGATGTCCAAATCAATAGGCAATGTCAGAGGGAAGGGGAGGATGGAAGGAGATAGGACACACAAAGACAGAGGGAGCGAGGACAGAGGAGAGAGCCTCGGCTGAAATGTTACATTTGGGGATACGCTTACTTTTTCCGATATTTCCCCTCTCCCAATTTCCATGCTTCACGATGCTTTTGGGAATATGGGGGGGGAGGAAAAATCGATGACAGAAGCGGGAAATTGCACGCTTGCTTTAGTTGGCAAGGAGGATGACGGAGTGAAAATGAAAGGTTACATTGATGAAGGCAGCTGGAGGCCTTTTTGTTCATAGAACATGTTTTGTTTTCTTAGGAAACGTGTCTCTGTATATTGGAAGATAAATACTTTATTAAGTGTAAGTCAGCGTAAGTGTTAATGTCATTTTTGCTTTAGTTTGACGGTGGTTGAGAGAGTCTGAGGTTACGCAGTAAACTCCTCAGTGTTATTTTAGCCATCTGGTAACTCAGAGTGTACAGACAGAACCAAATGGACCCATATATGGCCATATAGTGATGGCATCAGGGATCTCCATATATGGGCATAAAAGGGACAAGGACAGACAGATATAGAGGGCATACAAGGGACACGGGCAGACAGACAGATACAGAGATCTCCATAATGTAAAAGGGACACAGACAGACAGACAGACAGACAGACAGGTACAACGTGTATCGGGTATTGCATAATTTCACCCAGCTTGAAATTACAATAAGAATTGAAAGACGCATGAATTGTGAAAGATGCATGAAATATATATTTATGAATATCCTTTGCATGACAGCAGACAGGGTGGATGTGATGAAACAGTGGAGAAAGGCTGTGATATGGCTGTAAGCCTGTGTTTCCATACAATGTGTATACTGTATATATAATGCAGCCTGAAATCTGAGTCGAAACCCATCAAATGGTGGGATCAGAACAGGCTGGGGCTGATCTATAATGGCAAGCCAAATCACTGGCTATACCACATTTTAGGAGTGAATCCAAGTAAGATAAATAATCATGATAATTAATAATACATGCATAAATAAATAAAGCCTGCATACAGTACATATATAAAATGTTTAATGGCACACATATTTGTGCAATAATATATTTTGCCTAACATGAATTGGTTCTTAGCCCCCCTCTGTCTGTCTGTCTGTCTGTCTGTCTGTCTGTCTGCCTCTCTGTCTGTCTGTCTGTCTGTCTGTCTGTCTGTCTGTCTGTCTGTCTGTCTGTCTGAGGTCGGTGAGTTTGAGGTCATAGTTTGTTGTTTCTGTGTTTTCTGATTATGTTATACTGTAGGCTTTATTATTGCTTTGCAAAATGGACTATAGTCTAATTGTTGCTATTGTCTCTTGGAAAGCACTTTGGGTCAACTACTGTTGTTTTTAAACATGCTACTGTATATACATCGACATGACTAGTAGCAGTAGTGGAAGTGGTGGTAGTAGTAGTAGTATCTGTTTTGCACACTACAGTTTGTTTGGTAAGGCCAAAGTAACACTTGGTGGAGCTGGCTGCTGTAACTGTGTGTGACGGTACCAGGTGGCACAGTTTGTGGAGAAAGTGTCCTCCAAACACATGACCCATTCAGCTCCTCTGCCTCATTGAAGTGTCCTTGAGACAAACACTGCATTCTAACCAGCTCCAACGGTTGACAGGCTGTGCCAGCAAGCTGTCTGTCTGTCTGTCTGTCTGTCTGTCTGTCTGTCCAGAAACCACATTTTCTCACCAGGCAAAAAAGGTGTATAAAAAAAATACTCCCGCTTCCGTCATTTCAGGCCATTAATTATTGTAAATGGCCAACTATATAACTAAAATAGACTTAATAACCCATTGCTGGATGAAGACTGGTGATTTTACAAGAATAAAAGCTCTGTTAGTGGCCCCTAGAGGACA
>NC_139954.1:38838358-38850858 GCF_963454915.1 Gymnoscopelus microlampas | reverse complement strand
TATATATGTGAGTGTGACTATATATATTTTTTTTTGTTTGTCTTATATATAAATCATATTCAGACTAGATTTGAATAGTAGCACAGACAAACACTCACCTTTTAATCCATTAAAACTGGGAAAGAATCTGTATCAATTTAGATTTTAGCTACGTGTATATATGTATATAGCAACATAGGTTTTTCAGAAAACTATTAGGATTTAGAACAGTGGTTTAGAACAGTGCATGGTTCTCAAAAATAGCAGAAATACAAGCTCAAAGCATGTCACTTAGTGCCACACTGTGAGCTTATGTACATCGGCTATTTTTGAAAATATTAGAAACATCTTGAAAGTGTTTAAACATTTTGAAACTCTTCTCTTCAGCCAAATATATATCAATTTGGGTGTCCATGGCATGAAAAAGTTTGAGAACTACTGATTTACTTAGAAGGCATTGTAGAATCGGACTCAGGTCTTAATGGGTTAAAAATATACTGTCTTACTATTGTCAACGTGACTGCGAGTAATAAATAAGCTCCACAGTGTGTGTTGTGTCGGCTGTAATGTTAAGTACTATTGACTAGCACTGAGCGCGTGTCAATGTCCCTAACATAAGGCCTCACAGCAAGGGTTCCCATGTTGCCCTTACAGCCTTCATTATCTCTCTCACACACACACACACACACACACACACACACACACACACACACACACACACACACACACACACACACCCACACACCCACACACCCCCACACACACACACACACACACACACACACACACACACACACACACACACACACACAGGCATAAAACAAACCTGAGTACACAGTAAATAAAAATAGTAAAAATAATTTAACCCTGAGAATCAAAAATAGGCCGTTTTCACACACACACACACACACACACACACACACACACACACACACACACACACACACACACACACACACACACACACACACACACACACACACACACACACACACACACACACACCCATAGATCCATTGACCTCCTTATGCTCTGCCTAATATCGTCGCTGTCGGGTGGAAACCTTGTATGTTTTAAATGTTTTTTAAAAAGTGGGGTGTACATTTTCGAATTTGAAATATGGAGATACAAGGTTTCTGCCCGACAGCAACGATATGACAAGCACTGTCTGTCGCACGCGGGCACGCACACACACACACACGCACACGCACACACACGTTCCTTGGCTCCCATTTCCCTAATCCTCTTATACAGTCTTCTGTCACACATTCTGTGGGACGTGCGCTACTACGTGCACTGCGGCGTGCGCTATGGCTTGCGCTACGTTGTGCGCGGCACTCACACACTAATGTCTTCTAATCAATGACATGTAGATCCTCCTACCTGGTGCCTCTTGGCTCATGACCTTGTTGATGATGTAAGATCCTGATCTGTGACATCACATCACACTGACCCACGTTCAACACTAATAGATTATCATGCAAACCACTTTCCAAAAAACTGTGAGAGGGGCCAAGACAGGCATTATGAAGATGAGAAACACAACTCTCACAAACATTGTCGACCCCCAGACCATCGCAGCAGCCTGTCAGTTATTACATAATCGCCTAATCGCAGTTCTTAATTTTTTATTAAGCTATTAAATATGGCAGTCATTTTTTTGTTATTTCAATTATTTTGTTATATCTTCCCTGTGCAACTTATGTTTATGAAGCCTAAAAGCCAGAAAGGAAATGTATGTGTATGTGTTCCAATGTTCAATGCCAAAAAAACACAATTAAATCGTTAATTACAATGATTTGTGTCACAATTAATCGTAAAGTAACATTTTCCTGATCGTGACAGACACACAGTCAAATCCTTACTGAGTGTTCCATTTTGTCGGGTGGAAACCTCATATTTCTAAAACTGTTACTTTTTAGGATTCAAATTCAGAAATAGCAGATATAAAAGCTCAAAACGCGTTATTTCGCGCCACGTTTCGAGCTTATGGATCTGTTACTTTTGATGCTTTTGTGTGACTCTGTAGTACATGATCAAGTAGGGCATTCATTTACGAAAAAACTATAAATATGGAGATAAGAGTTTTCTGTAAGGAAATGTTGTTTCCCTGTAGATCTGCTAACAAAAAAAAGAAGTGATTAACACAACCCATAACTCTAAATCAAGACCTAGACTTGTCCTCTCAATAGAGAGGACTGCCAAAATGGCTTCACTTTATGGAATATTCCTTATTTATTTGTCAGGACAAAATGTCCTTAGAAGGATTGCGTTAAGGACAGAGACAAAGACACGTGCACGGGTGCACACGCTCTCTCACACACACACACACACACACACACACACACACACACACACACACACACACACACACACACACACACACACACACACACCAAGTCAGCATTTCCAGGGTCTTCCTTGGGCTTGTGGAATGTTATTAAGCCGCCAGATGACACAGTGCAATTAAATGCACACACACGTGCACACACACACACACACACACACACACACACACACACACACACACACACACACACACACACACACACACACACACACACACACACACACACACACACACACACACACACACACACACACACGCAAGGTGATGAGATGAGTGCATGCAGAACAAGCACAGGGGAGAGATTTGCAGAGCTGCCGACTTAATTGGCTTATCATGGTCGCAGTAAGTAGATGACAAGCAGAGACGCAGCAGGTAAACGTTCAGGCTGCGATCGATAATGCGTGTTGTCACTGGCTATTATAAGGGGCTGAAGGGAGACCCCTGTGTCATTGCGCTATAATGGTGATGTATACATCTAGAGCGATGGTTCTCAAAGTGGGGTCCGGGGACCCCCAGGGGTCCAGGAACGGGGTTCCAGAGGGCCCCCAGCTAAACTAGTTAAACTTGTTAAAGGACCACTTCAGCCATTTTCAACCTATCGTTTTATTCACTGCCAAGGACGTAATTGACGTGTTTTTGTCCAAACGCACAGGCTGCCAAGGACGTAATTGGCGTAATTACTTTTTTTTGGGGTGGGGCAGCCTGTGAATGATCCAAGCACCACCGAAGAAGAGTACATCCAGAAACCAGGTGATTACAACGACAAAAAAGATCGCCTCCTTTCATGTTAGGGGATTTCACAAAAGTAACATTTTCTTGGATTTCTGTTGTTTTCCAAGTGTTTTTCAAAAAACAAGCCACGTTCAAATGGCTATAGATCTGGAATGGAGGATCGCGTCCGGGCACATTTTTTTTCGGATTCTACCGGACTCCCGTGCGTGTAATGAGCCGATCTCCGCGAGGACGGCAGTCACGGAGAATATTCCATGATTTTTCTAAAGTACAGTATAAAATTGCCGTTTATGCTGGCAAGGGGGGCCGGAGACGGATTAATTGATTAATGAATTCAAGCTTTGTTCAGGGTGTATACTGTTGTATGTCTTCATTATGAATGGTGTTTCTTCTGTGTGTGAGAGGTCTTTACCCTTCTGTATCAGTACTTGGCTTGGCCTGTAAATGTATGGTAACTCTGGCGACTGAATTTTCCTTGCGGGATCAATAAAATAAAATCTCCATGTTCTTCCCCAGAATAATGGCAGAGAAGCTGTCTCTCTCCACACAGTGTAGTCACCATGCAGTCTGCTCACAATGCTTTTTTTTCCCCACCGTGGATGTTTGTGGGTGTTTACGGGTGCAGAGAGATGAATGCAGGAATGAGGCGAAGGTTGGCACACCATAACCTCACCACAAACACCATGGATGATCCTCGGCGACAGAAAGAGAGTGGGTGTAAAAGACTTGACATTTAATGCCTCCACCTGACAGGATTGTGACACCTCCGAAATGGTTTTGTCAAGCGCAAGGATGTGCGTGCGTGCATGCGTGCGTGCATGTATGCGTGTCTGTGTGTGTGTGTGTGTGTGTGTGTGTGTGTGTGTGTGTGTGTGTGTGTGTGTGTGTGTGTGTGTGTGTGTGTGTGTGTGTGCGCGTGTATTTGTGTGTGTTTGTGTGTGTGCGTGCATGTGCGCGTGTTTTAAACCACTGGATAATCTACTTTAGAAGGAGAAAGAGAGAGAGGCATGAGAACAAGAGAAGAGGTTGATATGGCGTTAAATTCACATTTGGAATTGGATTTGGAATGGCAAAATGGTAGATGTAAATAATATCAATTCATTATAATTTAAATCATTAATTCATCTTAATTGACATATTTTTTTAAAACAGTTTTGGCAACTTCTGTTAAGTGAGATGATTGTTGAAGAACAGCAAATCAAATCAATTTAAATGATATAAGTTAATTTACACGTATACCAGCTTCTGAGTTGAGCTGATTGAGATTTTACACTAGGCTAACCCCCCCAAAAAACAAGTGAGGTACTATAGATTTAAAATTGTGTGTGTGTGCGTGCGTGCGTGGTCGCATGTGTGTGTGAGCGCTTACATGCGTGCGTGTGTGAGTGTGTTAGTCAGAGTGTGTCCAGGTTAAAGTCTAGCTGAACGTTCCTTTTTCAATCAATGTCTCATCCCCCCCTCCCCCTTGCATCGCTCCATCATGAGCTGTCGCTCATGTCTAGACAGGTTCCTAAAGGCCTCCACACACACATGCAGTATAGATGGACTGTACGTTATGTTTTACATTCTATATAATGTTCATAAGCATCGCCATGCTTATCGTTGCTGTCGGGCAGAAACCTATCTCCATTTTCTAACTTTTTGTGTTTTTTTTTATTTAAAACCCCTTGATTAAATGTAGCAGCCGCGTTTCGAGCTTGTAGATCTGCTACTTTTGCTGTTATATTTGAATCCTGAAAAGTAACCGATTTGGACGTATAATACGAGGTTTCCACCCGACAGAGACGTTATACAAAATGTTACAGCTTAGACTAGCATAACACGGCCTGGCCCTGGCACTGCCTAACCGTCTTAGCTTATCTGTGCGTGCGTGCGTGTGTGTGTGTGTTTGTGTGTGTGTGTGTGTGTGTGTGTGTGTGTGTGTGTGTGTGTGTGTGTGTGTGTGCGTGTGCACGAGCACTCTATGTCCAGTATGTGAGTTTAAGATATACAGTGGTCTATTTGTCTTGTGATGTACAATCGTAATAGAATTTTAAATGCCAATTTCATTTCTGAAATTGCTTCAGGTGTTATATCTATCCTCTAATGATATTGGTCCCTGCCCATTTCATAATCTATACATACAGTACGCCCATTCTCTCACATAAAATGTGAATTCATGTTCAGTCCAGTGCCTGACGCAGACCATTTGGGTGTTAATGTTCTACTAATAAACTTCACTTTGAGAGCACCATAGAACCAGGTGCAGATACTCTCTTTTTCCAATTATGTCAGTTTACCATCTGCAGAGGGGCATTTTAATACTAATATGTACATTACACCGGTAGTTCTCAAACCTTTTTGTGCCAAGGACCCCCAAATGGATATATATTTTTGGCCGTGGACCCCCGTCTGAAAAGGTTTTGTGCATGCAGGGACCCTTTGTCCATTTGTACACATGCCATGGGCACCGATGAGCATAAAAGGGACGCAGGCAGACAAGAGTACAACGGGTATTCTGGGCATGGGTTCTCTTTGGAGAAATTTGACTCACTATCAAAGTGGGTTATATTTATTTTTTCTTTCCTGAACTCTCGACACGGGCACTCTTAAGGTTGTTACACACCGGGGCGATTTTTTCGTGCAAATAATGCGTTTTTTTTTAAAACCTTATAAAGTCAATGGCTCCGTACATGGAGCGAAAAAGCGAAAAAGCGAAGCGAAAAAGCGTCTTTTAATTATTCGGAACGAGTCAGAATTTTGCGTATTCGCTATTTTCGCCGGTGTGTAAGGACCTTTAGAGTTACAAATGGATACATTAACACTGAAGATTTCATTGTGTATTGTGTTTTGATGGATGGAACCCTTACTCTTACTGTACTCAAGTACTGTACTTAAGTACAATTTTGAGGTATTTTTTACTTTACTGGAGTATACTTCGAATTTTCAATTATTTTACTTAACTACATCTCAGAGGCAAATATTGTACTTTTACTCCACTACAATTATTTGAAAACTTTAGTTACTTTGCAGATATAAATGACTACATTATAAAACATACATTAACCACTTTAGCCCTATTTTAGGCTATTTGAAAATAGCCGATCTACAAGCTCACAACATGTCGCATCGTGACGCGTTGTGAGCTTGTAGATTTTCAAACATTTTAGTACTTTTACTTTTTTTTTTTTTTTTTTTTTTGGTTTTACTTGTAACAATACCACACTTTTTATGTTGTGGTATTGCTACTTTTACTTAAGTAAAATATATGAGTAGCCTACTTCTTCCACCACTGTTCATTTGTGGTTGCAGTTCAATTGTCTTTAAAACGTCTCATATCCTTATGATCAACATACCAATCTGGTTACATGATTATTCCTTACTTGTAAATGTAATTGAATGCTGGGCCTAGGGTCGCTCGACACCTCAATCCCAAAAAAAATAGCAGACTTTGGGTGAGAAAATAACCCTTTTTAAAGCATCATTCCTTTGTAGATGCATGATTTTCATGTGACAGCAGCTATAAATGGAACTTCACCCAGTTCCTTCAGTCTCTCAAACTCCTGGTAGATAAGAGCTTCTGGTTTGACGGCAGTGAAAGCTTTGAGATAATAAGCCCAAACGGTTCAAATGGCAATTCCGCTCATCATCCAGTGTGCACAGTATAGCGGTGACACATAGCTACTATTAAACCAGCTCTTATAGGCACATTAGGGGGGAACAGGCTCCTCACTAAGAGCAGGAGAATACTAGCCTATATTTACATTAGAAGCATTTAGCTGACACTATTTTCCAGAATATTTTACCAGTAAAAGAGTAGAATAAACTACAATTTCCAGAACTCCTGCAATTCCCCCTTTATACAAGCAACGTTCGCATTAGTGCAGTGTAGATGAGACTTCTGGTCTAAAATGTTAACGATATACCATGAATATTTTCATGATTTAATTCTTCCATAAGAGGGATACTTTACATGAAATGGTTTAAACTATTTATGAATCCCAGGACAACAAGTGAAACTGAGGACCTGTGTGGCTCATGCAGAGCATACTGTAACTTTTAGGCATTTTGGCAGTGGTGGAAAAAGTACTCAATGTTTGTAAAAATGTAAAAGTATCAATACTGCAATGCAGAAGTACTCTGTTATAAGTAAAAGTCTGGAATTCAATTTGTACTTGAGTAAAAGTACACAAGTATTGTATAGGTATTAAAATGTACTTAAAGAACCAAAAGTAAAAGTACTAAAATGTTTGAAAATAGGCGATCTACAAGCTCACAACGCGTCGCAATGCAAGCTTGTAGATCTGCTATTTTCAAATAGCATAGTTATAAAATAAGGCTAAAGTGGTTGATATATGTTTTATAATGTAATAATTTATATCTGCAAAGTAACTAAAGTTTTCAAATAATTGTAGTGGAGTAAAAGTACAATATTTGCCCCCGAGATGTAATGGAGTAGAAGTAAAAGCATAGACAATTGGAAATACTCCAGTAAAGTGAAAGTACCTCAAAATGTTACTTAAGTACAGTACTTGAGTAAATGTACTTTAATGAAATGTTACTTTACACCTCTGCATTTTGGTGATATCGCCCATGGGGTGCCATGCAGTATCTCAGTAGCTCCCTGTGCAACATTGCAGGAAACCTACAGTAATAACATGTTCAGAGCCATGGTGTTCCAAGGAGACCAAAGGTCATGTGATGCTGTGGAGATTGCACAATTGCACGGTATCACAATATAGGCACTGAGGCTGCTCCTCCACCGCCCTCGCGTCGGTGACATTTCTCCACATCGCTTTCAGCCTCCTTTCCTGTGTTCTAGCCCAGGTCTGCGTTCTCCCCTCAGTCGCTATAGCTCTCTCACTCCCCTTTCTCTCTTTTTGCCAGTCTTCCTTGACCCTCTGTCCTTCCCCCCAACCCGTTCACCCTCTCTCTCTCTCTCTCTCCTCTCCCGGTCTCTTTTTTAGAGGAGGGAAGGCGTGATGTGCCACCTCCTGTCAGCGTGTCGTTGCTCCTCAGGGTCACGCGATGAAAGCCGACAGCAACACACTTACACAACACCAACAAAAAAAAACACAACCAACCACACTGGCACACATGTGTACGTATGAGCACAAACATTCGGATATACACACACACACACACACACACACACACACACACACACACACACACACACACACACACGCGCACACAGGCACACGCACAACCACACATGGACAACACTGTCTGGGAGCTGCTTCCATGGACTCAGACAGCAGACAGACGCGACAGCATTACCCCTGACCCAGCCGTTTGCAAGTGCCTGTGTGTGCCTGCCAGGAATGATCAATGACAGTGAACGTGATAGTGTGTGTGTGTGTGCGCGCGCTTGTGTGTGTGTGTGTGCGAGTGTGTGCGTGCGTGCATGGAAAGGAGAGAGTGGGGGGGGGGGCTTCAGTACTGTTGCCATGGCAATGGTATGGCCTGATTACATAACCCGATGACACAGACAATGTATGGGGGGAGAACAGAGGGGATGTGGGTATATAGCACTTACTTGGTCCATGGAGGCTATATTATAGCATCAATAGCTCACTGGTTTTCAACGTCGGGTTTGGTGCACCACCAGGGGTCCAAATGGACCCTTACGGGTGGGTCTGTGACTTAAAATAGAAAACTAAGAATAATAATAATAATAGATCTTTATTGTCCACAAGTGGAAATTTGTCTTTGGCTCACCAGACACTATACAGACATAGACAAACAACATTAGAGGTACAGCACAGCAGTGAGGATCACATCATAGAAATACACAAAACACCATCGCTAATAAAAGAAAGAAAAGGAGAGTAGACCCACATTAGGAACCTGTTTCATGATCATCATCGCCCTCATTTCATCATTATCATCATCATCATCATCATCATCATCATCATCACCACCATGCAGCAGGTCATTCTGTCGAGTTAAGAATGCTGACTGCTCTGGGGACAAAAGACTTCTTATAAATATTTTTGGTCGCTAGGGGAACTCTGTAGCGCCTGCCAGAGTTCAGAAGCTCAAACTCTCTAGAATAGAACCAAATGGACCCATCTGGTCTAGTTTTTGTGATTTTGTTAGTTTTAGTTGACTATTATCTCTGTCGGGTGGAAACCTCATTATGTCCAAAACTGTTACTTTTCAGGATTCAAATAAAACAAAAAACAGCAAAAATAGAAGATCTATAAGCTCAAAACGTGGCGGTGGATCCGCTACTTTTGATGCTTTTGTGTGACACTGTAGTGTGATCAAGTAACATAGTTTACACTTCATTATGTTCTTGCCCTTTTGTTTTATAAACTCAAAATAATGGGAGTACAGTAATATCCATCTCACAAACGTAGAGCCTGGCTCTGCAGCCACCTTAGCAGACTCAGCCAGGAATCAATCTCTGTTGTCTGGCAGGAATCAGCTAAGTCCAAAACGCTCATTTTTCAGGAAAAGAAGAAAAGCGTATATATTCAAAACAAAGCAATACTGCCTCATCAAAGTTGGAATAGTGACTTTATATATTGTCAGATACTTGCATGTGTCATTATATTATCACCACTTTACCCAAATCCAGCTCAAGTGGAGTTAGGAGTTTTGTCCGAACAGAAATCCAGCTCAAGTGGACTTAATAGTTGTGTCGGTCAGAACAGCTGACAATAGCTCCAATCGCGCGGAGGGAGGTATTCCAAATGGGGCTAAATTCCAAATGGATCTCCAAGCTCACAAGGCATCACAACGTGTGAATTAATGCCCCGATGCTTAATGACACTTATTATGTAGGCCTACAATAATAAACAGGACTTTAAATATAACTTCTGCAAAGAGGGTTTCCACAGAGTTGGAGTTTCAGTACAACTAGCGAGAGAAATGCTATGAACTAATTTCTTGTTAGTTGTCATTAAACACTTCATAGATTTTAGAAATAGAATTACTTGTTTTCATAACATTAGCGTCAGTGCTAAGTTTGATAAACAGGTACACTGCATAGTTTTAACAGACTACGGGGGGAAATACCCTGCGTCGTCACCGTTTGTTTATCTGCTGCTCCTCCACACAGCACTGCACAGTGGAATAGCAGCACCGAGAGGAGAGGGGGGGAGTTGCCTGGTTTGACGGACAGTTTGAGGATCCAATGGAGTTGGGAGGTTTTTGAAAAAAAAAAAAAAGCTGAAAATTGAGTTAGCTGGTTCCTGCTGGACAGCGACGATATATAGCGTCACAATCGTTTTAACCACTTAGAGCTCTATTCTGATAGTAATAGAATGTTTGTTCAGTAACAGAGGTCTCCCGTCTCTCTTAGTAAACAGACAATAAATGTTGTGATGGGTTGCCAATTTCATCCAATCAGGAAAGAAGTACCTATTTATCAGCTTAAATGTTATAGTGTTCCAGTTCCAATTGTGTCCGCTCATTTATTTATGTCATCACTTCCAATTGCATGTCTTTATCCTGTATCCTGTATTACATTTCTGACTAATAAAGTATTCAATCAATCAATAGATTAGACTATTAAATTAAGATGGTAATCATGTCCTAGGCATGATTACCCCCCCCCCCCTCATAGCAGCTGGAGCATATTACCAACACATCAGGGTGTTAAATATTAGCATTTTAGTTTGTTGAAGCAAAGTCTGTCCATCAACATCATTTGCTTTCCTTTGGTCTGTCTGTTCGTCCGTCCGCCTGCCTGCCTGCCTGTCCGCCTGCCTGCGTATTGCCTGTGTCAGCAACATAGCCCCTTTCAGAACCCTGTATACCTTTTTTTTAGGGATGGGCGATAAGTCATTTTTGATCGATATTCAATATAATAATTGCTGTTATGGCCGATAACCGATATAAACAGATGTCGATATGATCTTATTCTGTACCCCAGACCCCAGAGAGACAGGCCAGGAGAAAACCACGCAAGACGGATTGCAAACAGACACACACACACACACACACACACACACACACACACACACACACACACACACACACACACACACACACACACACACACACACACACACACACACAAGGGTGCACCGTTATTGAAATGTTGGCCCATATCCCAACATAAACAGCTTGAATGTAGTATTCTTATTTAAAAATGTTCCAAGACCCTTTTGAACACTTACCAAGAACACTGCTAGAATCTGCAGCCTGCATCATCACAAAAGGTCATAATTATTATAAAATAAAATATTGTCTAAAACCGATATATTATTTTGATATCGGTTCGATACCCATATTGCATTTTAAGGCCAACATTGGCCGATACCGATATGACGACCGATTAATTGTCCATCCATACTTTTTTGTGTTTGGGATGACGGTATTCAGGGTCCCTTTAAAGTCAATGCCGTCTCTCATTCCCCCGCTGGTACCATTCTCTGGTCTCGGACAAATGAAATAAAATATAACAACATTTCAAAGATACAGAACTGCGGGTCCCGTGGAAACGTGTGTTGATCGGCGTTGCCATTAAGCATGTTAATCCATATTTAAAAAGTGTCCACACTCCATGCCCCGCCTCCCCATCTTGTGATTGGCTAGATGCACTTTGCCCGGCCAATCACGAGACGGGAGAGGCGGGACATAGAGTGCGAGAGATAGCGAAACTACATTTTTGAATATGTATTGAACATGTTTAATGGCAACGCTGATGGGAAAAGAAGAGTGTGAAGAGATGTATGCAGCATACAGAGCAGAGTGAGAGAAGCAACCCCTCATGGGCTTTCCAGGCCTGTACACAACAACACAGGTGTGTTCTATAAACACACTGTTACAACCCCAGAGAGACAGGCCAGGAGAAACACCACACAAGACGGATTGCAAACAAACACACACACACACACACACACACACACACACACACACACACACACACACACACACACACACACACACACACACACACACACACACACACACACGCATGCATGCACAAATGCACACAGAAGCTGCTTTAAGAAGTCTTTAATGAGCTCCAATACAACTGTTGTAGAACTTTAAAGTTGGCACGTTTGGAGAATAATTGCTGTGCAGTATTTGGTCAACTGTGTGTGTGTGTGTGTGTGTGTGTGTGTGTGTGCGTGTGCATGTGTGTAAAGCGATGGCTGATTGGTCAGACTCTTACTTTGCCATCCATCAGAGGAGCAGTGTGTGCAGATCAATATGAGCTATTAGATGATGCTTCTCTCCCACACACACACACACACACACACGCACACACGCACACACGCACACACACACACACGTTCCCCCCAAATAACCACCCCGTTCCAACACTAAATCAGAGACATTGTTATTCTACTGCACACAAGAAGACACATGGTATGAGTGTGTGAGTGCATGCACATGTGCGTGTGCGAGCGTGCGTGTGCTTGTGGGAGTGTTGGTTGTGGAATGTTGTGAACGTGTAATAAATATGTGATGGATTAGATAAAGAGTAGTGATACATCAT
>NC_139954.1:38828358-38833358 GCF_963454915.1 Gymnoscopelus microlampas | reverse complement strand
ATTTTTGCACACCAGCACGCACATGTGATGGAACAACCAAAACAAACTGATGTGAGAGAGAGATGGGGGGAGGGGGGGAGGCGCTTTACATAATGCTGAAGAAATGAACACGCACGCACACACCCATCATCATCATCATCATGATCACCACTATTTTGGCTCAGGTTTCACACAGAAGTCAAAGTCCAGAGTCCTAAAGCTCTGCAAAGTCAAACAGGAAGCAAAGGAACACATCTAATATGAAACGAGAGAGAGAGGGAGAGGGGAAATATCAAGCTATCAGCAGGGACGTGCACAGATAGACTCTAGGTGGTGCGAGAGCACCTGCCCTTTGCCCTCTTGACCAGAAGTGCCCTTTTGAAAAAAAGAAAGAAAAACGTTTTTTTTTCTTTCAGTTTACAGCAGGGGTCTTCAATAGGGGGTCCGGGACCCCTAGGGGGTCCTCAGAGTTACTACAGGGGGTCCGCCAAATCTTTATGTGATATGATTTTTCTTTTTACCATAACCACTCGAAACTTAGCATCCTTTTTCTGAGGAGAACTTTAGCCAAAAATAGCAGATCTACAAGCCCACAATGCCTCGCGCTGCGAGGCGTTGTGGGCTTGTAGATCGGCTATTTTCGGCAAAGAGGTATAGGTGTAGAGGGAAAAAAGAGCAGACCAAGTCAACAAAAAAAGTATAATTTACTTGAGCACCTGCCCCTCAAAATGTCTGTGCACGCCACTGCTCAGGTTTCACACAGAAGTCAAAGTCCAGAGTCCTAAAGCTCTGCAAAGTCAAACAGGAAACAAAGGAACACATCTAATACGAAACGAGAAAGAGAGGGAGAGAGGGAGAGGGGAAATATCAAGCTATCAGGACAGGTTCATGGTGGTGGAGAAGTAAGTGGAGAGAGGAGGGAGCAGTTAAGGAATGGAGAGAGAGAGAGAGAGAGAGAGAGAGAGGAAGGGTTAAAATATAGAGGGAAAGAGACGCGATGGTGAGGGAGGAGAATTCAGTCATTCAGAGGAGGACCACAGACAAACTGTACTCCCTGAGGGCCAGAGAGAGAGAGAGATATGGACGAGACACAGGGACAAAGCAGCCATAATGATACTTAATTGCCCCTCAACAAATAGTCCCATTCCTCTTATACATGCCCTCTCCTCTCCTCTCCTCTCCTCTCCTCTCCTCTCCTCTCCTCTCCTCTCCTCTCCTCCTCTGCAGCAGTAGCAGCCATTAAATATTCATCTCCTCAGTAAGATGCCAGTAAGTTGCGTCACGCGGCGGTGGGGGAATGGATGCCCCCCCCCCCCCCCTCTTGCATGGACGGTCACGGTCGTATGGAGGAGGAGCAGTCAGCTGATCCATAGAGCCTGCTACCTGCCGAGGTACGTGGACGCATCAACACCTACCTGCAATATGGTTATGACACGTCTAAAAATAACACACACACACACACACACACACACACACACACACACACACACACACACACACACACACACACACACACACACACACACATACTCTATTTTGTGTTCAAATATTCAAAATGATTCAAGATTTTTCACAAGATTTTCAAGATTTTTCAAATATGTTCAAAAATAGCAGATGTACAAGTATATCTGCTATTTTTCGATATCCAACGTATACATGGATAAAGTGGTTAAAATGATTGGGATGCTGTATTAATAATATTTTGCTGGGTATCCCCTGCAACCCCCCGAAGAACCCCTAGGGGTCCCCGGACCCCACTTTGAGAACCAATGATCAAGAGAAGTTTGTGATTCACAAACAATCGCAGAGATCCAAAGTTGCGTCAGTCAAATTGTGTTTATTTCTGAGCATTATACTCGGTCACGTAAACATACGTTTGAAACTTGGAAAACAAAAAAAGAGCCTAAAGTCAACAAAATGCTCCCCATCTCACCTTATTCCCCTGTCAGGGTGTCACCCTTTACTCTTATATCACCCATTATTACATGCGGGTGCTCTGCACCCACAAATCACTCAATGAAAGGGGGAGGAGACCTCTAATCAAGTCCATCACACAATTCATAGATGATCAAATACCAGAGTCAAAATAAATATACAGAAGCAGGCAATTAAATTAAAATATACATAACATAACATGAAAATAGAAAATGGCTCTAACATTGACAAAGAGAGATTCTTCCTGTGACTCTTTGCGAGCACTAGCAGAGGGCCTGGGCAATAGGTGTAATGAACACCTCTTCTGTACAAAATCATTATTCAACCCGCTCTGTTGTATTGTTCCCCATGTTCTTTCACTATATTGTCCATGTCTACCAAGAATAAACTTTTAAGTAGTACTTGTATTGCCTCTAAGATTATCGGACTTCCCACACACACACACACACTTTCAGATATGAACAATAAAGCCTTCACACGTTTAGCACTCACTGATCATCCCTTACATCGTTACTTCAGACTCATGCCATCTGGGCGAAGATTACAGAATTTTGAAATGGCAAAAAGTTTGTCTCTGTGTATACTGGGGACTTAATGCATTGTCTTGGTGTTGTGTTGTTTGTGTGCTACTGTATGTTGCTTTGTGCAATATGGTTGTGTTTTTCTGTTGCAACAGACTGTGAAGATGAATATCCCTGAGGAGACAATAAATAGTATTAGTATTCTTATGGAGCAAACCTTAAAGGTGATGTTAATAATATTTGTATGTAGGCGGAGACGGAAAAGAAGCTCCACAGAGATTTTAAAAAGGCGCAGAATAGATCTAAAAAGGAATAATAATAATGATAAGCTGACAGCTACCATTATCCATCGGTTACGTTTTCGTGGTTTGTGTGTGTTTCATATTTAGTTGTTTTCTTGTTCATTGTATAAATAAAGTTAAATGTTCTTTTCATATTGAAGTTTAGCATTGATATTGATTTCAAGATTTTTCACTATAATTTCTTTTAAACAAATTATCGGTGAAAACATCAGTAATCGGTGGTCTAGGACTTTCCAAAAATCTGGCATTGGTCACACTCTAATCATTAGCGACGTCTCATGGTCCATAATGATTTGTACACTAAGTATATTTTGATGCCTATACTTTTGTACTTTTACTCAAGTAAATCTTTGAATGCAGGCTTTTTACTTTCAGCAGAGTATTTCTACATTGTGTCATTGGTACTTTTACTTAAGTTAAAAACTGTCTGTGACTTTGCCACCATGCCACTGCCGAGTGCGACCATGTTACGTAGCGACCTTATCCATCTGAGAGACACGGAGCAGTGGCAGAGGGACAAACAGGATAGTGTCCCCTAATAGATGTGATAAGAGGACCGGTGCACTTCCGCGCGGGCCGACCGTGTCATTGGAAACAGATAATCAATGTGAAGTGTCATGGCCACCTCGCATACACCTGTGGCAGCATGTGGACTCAGCTTGGCAAGAATAGAGTCCCACTTACAGTACTGAGTGACCCAAAGTGACTGTCCCATTCTCTCTGACTACTTGTGTTTCATCCCTCACTCTATTCTTCCTCTTCCCACTATGGTTAATATGTTTTTTTATTTTTTATTTTGTTTTGATTTCATAATAATAATAATGACATCTCAAATGTACTGTATATAGCACTTTTCTAAGTATCCAAATAGTCTTTTCATGGGGGGGAAATAAACTTTATTGGAAAAACACAAAATAAGGCTAAGACTATGGACAGGGGGATGTGCAGTTAGCTGGGGAAAGCCATATTGAGGAGGTTGGTTCTGAGGGTTTGGGGGGCTTCTCTGGTAGTATTGGGAGGGGACATGACGTTTAAGGAGGTCAAATAGGTAGGGGGGAGCCAGATCGTTCAGTGCCTTATACTGTAGGTGGTGAGTAGTATTTTGAAGTGGATTCTTTGTTTGACCGGAATCCAGTGAAGGTCTTGGAGGACTGGTGTAATATGGCTTCTGGGACGGGTACTGGTGAGCAGGCGGGCAGCTGAGTTCTGGACCTATTGGAGTTTATTGAGGACTTTGGAGGTCGTGCCTTGGAGGATACTGTTGCAATATTCGAGCCGGGATGTGATGAAAGCATGGATGAGTGTTTCAGATGAGTGTTTGAGTTTTGAGCGTGGGTTTGATAGTTTTGTTTAGTTTTTGAAGGCTTAGTTTCAGTTTCGTTTTTATTTAGTTTTAGTTTTTCACTGTAAATGGGGTAGTGAGAGTCAACAAGCTCAAATAGTGAAAATAGCAGATCTAAAAGCCCATGTTGTGAGCTTGTAGATCTGCTACTTTTGCGCTTTTTCAAGACTAGAGGTTCGGGCGGCCGCTATGTGACCCTCACAACTATGTCGCACAGCCGATCCACAGGGCCCCTGGGGCCCGTTCTGTCTGACATCAGTGCATGTTGAATGGTTTATGTTGTGTCTGACATCAGTGCATGTTAGAATGGTTTCCGTTGTGTCTGAAATCAGTGCATGTGCATGTTGAACTCCATACATATGTGCATTTGCTTCCATATATGTGCATTTGACTGGGGTATTATGTGCATTTGTCGGGGTCCCCAAAGGCTGTGAAGGTCCACCAACCTGCACCACCCATTAGGCAATTTTAAACAGGCTAAAACAGCTTAACATATTCATTGTTATTTCATTAGTTGTTGTTTAGATATAATAACCCTGTCTCCTATCACGTTGTCCTATAGCCTGGTAAACTATCCCAGTTGTGTGAATTCACATTATCATGTGTCTCAAGACGCATGATAATGTGAATTGCATTGCATCCAACAACCACAGCTTTCTGGGGAAATTCTCAGTGGACTGCAGTGCTCCTGATGAAACTGGATTGACATTTGCAGTAAACCGATTTGTACTGTAAGTTGCCTGTCTGTTTGTTTGTTTGTTTAACCCATTCAATCCGGGAACGCATCTGTGTGATTTTAGATTTCTTTGGCTATTAAAAAAATAGTGTGTGTACCGTGTTATGAGCTTGTAGATCTGCTGTTTTTTGAAAAATCTTGAAGGTTTTCGCAAATCTTTGAATATATATCTTTTCAAATCTTTT
>NC_139954.1:38823358-38825858 GCF_963454915.1 Gymnoscopelus microlampas | reverse complement strand
TGTTTGCCCAATAATTGTGTTCCAGTTCCAATTTTGTCTGCACCTGTTTTTTGTTTTCGTTTCGCTTCATCACTTCCAATTTCACTTGTTCATCCTGTGTCCTGTATGAGCTCTCTTGTATGAGTACCGCTAGTACAAATTTGAATCTTGACTAGAATGCCAATTGTAGTATTTGTACTGGTTTAGACAGCACAGTGTCATGTTTGCAGTTTTCATCTGTATTATATTTTATTGGCCTCTCAAAAAGAATTGTATTTGTCTTTTTTTTTTTTTTGTCCTACATTTTTATCCCTCGATTTTGTAACCCGTTTTTGACCCGGTGCCAATTTGCTAAGTGATCCTGGGCACTACACTCCCCCCACCAGCCTAGGGAGGCCAGGGCCGAGCTCATGCCTCCTTCAATGCATGAGAGCCAACTGACCTTCTTGTCACCTGACAGGGGAGTTTCCCTGGTAGGGCGTAACGCGTGGAAGGAACACGTTATTCCAACCAGTTCCCTTCCCCTCCATCAGGCGCCCCGTCTGACCAGGGGGAGGCAGTATAGTGACCAGGATTACTACATGTTTTTGTGAGGGTATTAACTACCCTAGGAGGCATGGGAAGAACATGCAAACTCCACACAGAGTGGGCCCTTTCGCCAACCCAATATTTGTCTTTTTGAAGACCTCTGTGTCTGCAGAACGCTAATGTGGTAGCTACTGTATGTGCTCATAGTGTCATATCGTCTCTGTAGGGTGGAAACATCATGTCCGAAACTGTTACTTTTCGGGATTCAAATTCAAAAACGGCAAAAGTAGCCGATCTAGCAGCTCAAAACGCGTCGAGTTTGTGGATCTTCTACTTTTGATACTTTTGTGTGACGCTGTAGTGTGATCAGGTAAAGCAGTTTAAAAGTGTGCTTAACCCATTCAATCCTTTTTGCATCTGTCATTTTTCGATTTCTTTGGCTATTAAAAAAATAGCAGATCTGCAAGCTCATAGCGCGGCACCGAGTGCCACGCTATGAGCTTGTAGATCTGCTATTTTAGAAGAATCGTGAAAATGTGTGCAAATCTTTGAATATATATATATATATATATATATTTTAAAGCAAACATTTGTAACTCAAATCTTTGCTTCTGTGAGTCCTAGAACTAAATATTTTGAGATGGCCGGGGTTGGAGGGGAGGGGGGTCCGCAGCCAAATATATATAATTTTGCTTTGACTTGAAAAGGTTTGAGAACCACTGATATATAGCAACATAAGTTAGGATTTAGAAGGAATACCAAAACACTCGCCCCCAAAACACAGTCGGGCCGGGTCTTAACGGGTTGAATTGGACATGGGAAGGGAAACATATATAGTGTGAGGCAGACGCTCCATATGTGCACTGATCCAAGATCTGCCCACAACCTAAGAGAGAGCAGCTCTACTTTATCTCCTAAATGAGAAATCAACTCTCTCTTTCTCCTTTTCTCTCTCTCTCTCTCTCTCTCTCTCTCTCTCTCTCTCTCTCAGTCTGTATGTCTCCCTCTGCCCCCCTACTCTCTCCCTCTGTCTGTCTGTCTGTCTGTCTGTCTCTCTGTCTCTCTATCTCTCTCTGTCTCTCTCTCTCTCTCTCTCTCTCTCTCTCTCTCTCATCCTCTCTGCACTCCTTGCTCCGCTCCCCCCTCCCCCATCCAACCCACCGGGGTTGCTATGACAATGGTCGGTCGCCAAGGCAACCGGTGGAGGCTGACAGGATGGAGTAGAGACGGCGAGAGAGAGCGAGAGAGAGAGAGAGGTTGAGAAGGGGAGAAAGATTTTTTACAGAGGAAAGAGACAGAAGGGGAGCATGGAGTGTGTGTGTGTGTGTGTGTGTGTGTGTGTGCGTGTGTGTGTGTGTGTGTGTGTGTGTGTGTGTGTGTGTGTGTGTGCGTGCAAGCTCGTCTAGTGTGGAAGGATATGGAACTAAAGAAAGTATGAAGGATAGAACAGTGTAGAGAAAGGCCAAGATAAGAGGTGGAATGATAGTGTCATCTGCTCAGAGAGAGAGAGAGAGAGAGAGAGAGACACAGAGAGAGAGACCGGCAGACAGACAGACAGAAAGGAGGAAAGTGCAATAGGGAGATGGTTAGAGAAAGAGAGAAAGAAAGAGTTGGTTTGAGAGGGAAGAAGAATGAAAGAGAAGAGTGAAGGAAGGTGCAAGCATAGAAGAGATCGCAATTCCAACCATTTAAGCTCAATGTATATCCTTGCTGTCGGGCAGAAACTTTGTATCTCCATATTCTAACTTTTTGTGTTTTTTCATAAATTAGCGCCCCACTTGATCGTACTACAGCGTCACACAAAAGTAGTCAGATCTACAAGCTCGAAATGTTTTCAGCTTGTAGATCTGCTACTTTTGCTATTCTTTAAAAGTATCAGTTTCCACCTGACAGAGACGGTATATGCTGCTTGCTAGCAAGAACTGATCTGCAAGATAACAATGCATCGCCATGCAATGTGTTTTTAAGCTTGTGAATCAGTTCTTCTCTGCAA